>NC_054487.1:42886300-43055046 GCF_017639515.1 Carcharodon carcharias | reverse complement strand
ACCCAAACAGTGCCATATAAATCCAAACAGAGCCAAAGAGAACCAAATTCAGCCAAACAGTTCCTCGCAGAATGAAATTGAGCCAGGCAAAGCCAAACAGAGCCAAACAGTGGAAACAGTGTCAAACAGAAACAAAGAATGCCAACGAGTGCCAACCAGGGCCTGGCACAGCCAGACAGAGCTGAACAGAGCCAAACAGAGCCAAACAGAGTAGAACGAAGCCAAACAGATTGAAACAGACTAAACAGAGCCTGGCAGAGCCAAACAGATGCAAACAGTGCCATCCAAATCCAAACAGAGCAAAAAGAAACCAAACAGAGCATCACAGAGTGAAACAGAGCAAAAGGGAGCCTTGCATTGCAAACAGTGCCAAAAAGAGCTAAACAGAAACAAACAGAGCCAAACAGAGCCAAGCAGGGCCTGGCAGAGCCTAACAGAGGCTTGAAGAGCCAAACAGATACTGGCAGAGCCAAACAGAGCTTGGCAGAGCCAAAAAGGGAAAAGAAGAAACAAATAGAGCCTGGCAGAGCCAAACTGAGCCAAACAGAGCATGATAGAGCAAAAGAGACGAATACAGAGCCTGGGAAAGCCAGTCATTGCTTGGCAGAGCCTGGCAGAGGCAAACAGGGCCATACAGAGCCATGCAGAACCAAACAGAGCCAATCAGAGCCTAACAGACCCAAACATAGACAAACAGAGGAAACAGAGTCAAACAAAGCCAACCAGTGCCAAACAGAGCTGGCACAGCCAGACAGAGCTGAACACAGCGAAACGGAAAAAAAACAAAGCCAAAGAGATTGAAACAGAGCCTGACAGAGCCTGGCAGTGCCATACAGAACCAATGGGTGCCAAACAGAGCCTAACAGAGCTGATCACATCTAAACAGAGCCAAGCAGAACAAAACAGAGCCTGGCATGTCCAGACAGAGACAAATAGAGCTTTTCAGAGCCAAAAGGAGCTGGGCAGAGCAGAACAGAGCCAATCAGAGCCAAACACAGCCTGGTAGAGCCAAGCAGACCCAAACAGTGCCAAACAAATCAAAACAGAGCCAAAGAGAACCAAATCGAGCCAAACAGTTCCTCACACAATGAAACACAGCCAAGCAAAGCCATACAGAGCCAAACAGTGGAAAGAGAGTCAAACAGAGACAAAGAGAGCCAACATGTGCCAAACAGGGCCTGGCACAGCCAGACAGAGCTGAACAGAGTCAAACAGAGTGAAACGAAGCCAAACAGATTGAAACAGAGCCAAAAAGAGCCTGGCAGGGCCAAACAGAGACAATGGGTGCCAAACAGAGCCTGGCAGAAGTAAACATAGCCAGACAGAGCAAATAAGAGCCTGTCAGAGCCAAACACAGCCTCCGAGAACCATGTAGAGCCTACCAGTGCCAAACAAAGTGAAGCAGAGTCAAACAGCCAAACAGAGAAAGCAGAGACAAACAGAGCCAAACAATGCCTAGCACTGCCAAACAGATCCGGGCACAGCCAGACAGAGCTGAACAGAGACAAACGGAGGGAGAACGAGCCAAGCAGAGCCTGGCAGAGCCAAACAGATGCAAACAGTGCCATCCAAATCCGAACAGAGACAAAGGGAACCAAACAGAGCTTCACAGAGTGAAACAGACCAATAGAGAGCCTTGCTTGTGCAAAGAGAGCCAAAAAGAGCTAAACAGAACCAAACAGAGCCACACAGAGCCAACCAGAGCCTGGCAGAGTCAAACAGAGGCTGGGAGAGCCAAACAGATACTGGCAGAGCCAGACAGAGCCAAACAGAGCCTTGCAGTGCCAAACAGAGCCATTGGTGCCACACAGAGCCTGCAAGAGCCAAAAAGAGGCTGGCAGAGCCAAACAGAGCCAAACAGTGTCTGGTAGAGCCAAACAGACCAGAATAATGCCAGACCAATCCAAAGAGAAAGAAACTGCGCCAAACAGTGCGTCGCAGAACCAAACTGAGCCAAACAGAAACTGACAGAGAGAAACAGAGCCATACAGAGCCAAACAGAGCATTAAAGCGCCAAACGGAGCCTAAAAGAGCCAAACACTGCTAAACAGAGCCAAGCAAAATCAAACAGAACAAAACAGAGCTAAACAGAGCCAAACAGAGCCAGATACAGCCAGACAGAGCTGATCAGAGGCAAAGAGAGCCAAACAGGGCAAAAAAAAAGCCAACCAGATCGAAACAGAACCAAACAGATCCTAACAGAGCTGAACACAGCTAATCGGAGCCATGCAGAACAAAACAGAGCCTGGCATTTCCAGACAGAGCCAAACAGGGCGTTTCAGTGCCAAAAGGAGCTAGGTGGACCTGAACAGAGACAAACAGAGCCAAACACAGCCTGGTAGAGCCAAGCAGACCCAAACAGTGCCATATAAATCCAAACAGAGCCAAAGAGAACCAAATTCAGCCAAACAGTTCCTCGCAGAATGAAATTGAGCCAGGCAAAGCCATACAGAGCCAAACAGTGGAAACAGTGTCAAACAGAAACAAAGAGTGCCAACCAGTGCCAAACAGGGCCTGGCACAGCCAGTCAGAGCTGAACAGAGCCAAACAGAGTAGAACGAAGCCAAACAGATTGAAACAGACCAAACAGAGCCTGGCAGAGCCAAACAGATGCAAACAGTGCCATCCAAATCCAAACAGAGCAAAAAGAAACCAAACAGAGCATCACAGAGTGAAACAGAGCAAAAGGGAGCCTTGCATTGCAAACAGTGCCAAAAAGAGCTAAACAGAAACAAACAGAGCCAAACAGAGCCAAGCAGGGCCTGGCAGAGCCTAACAGAGGCTTGAAGAGCCAAACAGATACTGGTAGAGCCAAACAGAGCTTGGCAGAGCCAAAAAGGGAAAAGAAGAAACAAATAGAGCCTGGCAGAGCCAAACTGAGCCAAACAGAGCATGATAGAGCAAAAGAGACGAATACAGAGCCTGGGAAAGCCAGTCAGAGCCTGGCAGAGCCTGGCAGAGGCAAACAGGGCCATACAGAGCCATGCAGAACCAAACAGAGCCAATCAGAGCCTAACAGACCCAAACATAGACAAACAGAGGAAACAGAGTCAAACAAAGCCAACCAGTGCCAAACAGAGCCTGGCACAGCCAGACAGAGCTGAACACAGCGAAACGGAAAAAAAACAAAGCCAAAGAGATTGAAACAGAGCCTGACAGAGCCTGGCAGTGCCATACAGAACCAATGGGTGCCAAACAGAGCCTAACAGAGCTGATCACATCTAAACAGAGCCAAGCAGAACAAAACAGAGCCTGGCATGTCCAGACAGAGACAAATAGAGCTTTTCAGAGCCAAAAGGAGCTGGGCAGAGCAGAACAGAGCCAATCAGAGCCAAACACAGCCTGGTAGAGCCAAGCAGACCCAAACAGTGCCAAACAAATCAAAACAGAGCCAAAGAGAACCAAATCGAGCCAAACAGTTCCTCACACAATGAAACACAGCCAAGCAAAGCCATACAGAGCCAAACAGTGGAAAGAGAGTCAAACAGAGACAAAGAGAGCCAACATGTGCCAAACAGGGCCTGGCACAGCCAGACAGAGCTGAACAGAGTCAAACAGAGTGAAACGAAGGCAAACAGATTGAAACAGAGCCAAAAAGAGCCTGGCAGGGCCAAACAGAGACAATGGGTGCCAAACAGAGCCTGGCAGAAGTAAACATAGCCAGACAGAGCAAATAAGAGCCTGTCAGAGCCAAACACAGCCTCCGAGAACCATGTAGAGCCTACCAGTGCCAAACAAAGTGAAGCAGAGTCAAACAGCCAAACAGAGAAAGCAGAGACAAACAGAGCCAAACAATGCCTAGCACTGCCAAACAGATCCGGGCACAGCCAGACAGAGCTGAACAGAGACAAACGGAGGGAGAACGAGCCAAGCAGAGCCTGGCAGAGCCAAACAGATGCAAACAGTGCCATCCAAATCCGAACAGAGACAAAGGGAACCAAACAGAGCTTCACAGAGTGAAACAGACCAATAGAGAGCCTTGCTTGTGCAAAGAGAGCCAAAAAGAGCTAAACAGAACCAAACAGAGCCACACAGAGCCAACCAGAGCCTGGCAGAGTCAAACAGAGGCTGGGAGAGCCAAACAGATACTGGCAGAGCCAGACAGAGCCAAACAGAGCCTTGCAGTGCCAAACAGAGCCATTGGTGCCACACAGAGCCTGCAAGAGCCAAAAAGAGGCTGGCAGAGCCAAACAGAGCCAAACAGTGTCTGGTAGAGCCAAACAGACCAGAATAATGCCAGACCAATCCAAAGAGAAAGAAACTGCGCCAAACAGTGCGTCGCAGAACCAAACTGAGCCAAACAGAAACTGACAGAGAGAAACAGAGCCATACAGAGCCAAACAGAGCATTAAAGCGCCAAACGGAGCCTAAAAGAGCCAAACACTGCTAAACAGAGCCAAGCAAAATCAAACAGAACAAAACAGAGCTAAACAGAGCCAAACAGAGCCAGATACAGCCAGACAGAGCTGATCAGAGGCAAAGAGAGCCAAACAGGGCAAAAAAAAGCCAACCAGATCGAAACAGAACCAAACAGATCCTAACAGAGCTGAACACAGCTAATCGGAGCCATGCAGAACAAAACAGAGCCTGGCATTTCCAGACAGAGCAAACAGGGCGTTTCAGTGCCAAAAGGAGCTAGGTGGACCTGAACAGAGACAAACAGAGCCAAACACAGCCTGGTAGAGCCAAGCAGACCCAAACAGTGCCATATAAATCCAAACAGAGCCAAAGAGAACCAAATTCAGCCAAACAGTTCCTCGCAGAATGAAATTGAGCCAGGCAAAGCCATACAGAGCCAAACAGTGGAAACAGTGTCAAACAGAAACAAAGAGTGCCAACGAGTGCCAAACAGGGCCTGGCACAGCCAGACAGAGCTGAACAGAGCCAAACAGAGCCAAACAGAGTAGAACGAAGCCAAACAGATTGAAACAGACTAAACAGAGCCTGGCAGAGCCAAACAGATGCAAACAGTGCCATCCAAATCCAAACAGAGCAAAAAGAAACCAAACAGAGCATCACAGAGTGAAACAGAGCAAAAGGGAGCCTTGCATTGCAAACAGTGCCAAAAAGAGCTAAACAGAAACAAACAGAGCCAAACAGAGCCAAGCAGGGCCTGGGCAGAGCCTAACAGAGGCTTGAAGAGCCAAACAGATACTGGTAGAGCCAAACAGAGCTTGCAGAGCCAAAAAGGGAAAAGAAGAAACAAATAGAGCCTGGCAGATCCAAACTGAGCCAAACAGAGCATGATAGAGCAAAAGAGACGAATACAGAGCCTGGGAAAGCCAGTCAGAGCCTGGCAGAGCCTGGCAGAGGCAAACAGGGCCATACAGAGCCATGCAGAACCAAACAGAGCCAATCAGAGCCTAACAGACCCAAACATAGACAAACAGAGGAAACAGAGTCAAACAAAGCCAACCAGTGCCAAACAGAGCCTGGCACAGCCAGACAGAGCTGAAACACAGCGAAACTGGAAAAAAAAACAAAGCCGAAGAGATTGAAACAGAGCCTGACAGAGCCTGGCAGTGCCATACAGACCCAATGGGTGCCAAACAGAGCCTGCCAGAGCCAAAACGAGACTGGCAGAGCCAAACAGAGCCAAACAGTGTCTGGTAGAGCCAAACAGAACAGAACAATGCCAGACAAATCCAAAGAGAAACAAACTGGGCCAAACAGTGCCTTGCAGAACCAAACTGAGCCAAACAGAGCCAAACAGAGCCAAACAGATCCATACAGAGCCAAACAGTGCCTGGCAGAACCAAAAAGAACCTAAAAGAGCCAAACACAGCTTAACAGAGTCAAGCAAAACTAAACAGAACAAAGCAGAGCCGGACATATCCAAACAGAGCCAAACAGAGCCAAACAGAGCCTAGCACAGCCAGAAAGAGCTGATCAGATCCAAAGAGAGCCAAACAGGGCAAAACAAAGGCAAACTGATCAAAACAGAGCCAAACAGAGCTGAACACAGCTGAACACAGCTAAACAGAGCCATGCAGAACAAAACAGAGCCTGGCACAGCCAGACAGAGTGGAACAGAGCCAAACAGAGCCAAACAGAGCTAAACAGAGTAAATCGAAGCCAAACAGATTGAAACAGAGCCAAACAGAGCCTTGCAGGGCCAAACAGAGACAATGGGGGCCAAACAGAGCGTGGCAGAGTTAATCAGAGCCAAAAAGAGCAAATAGGAGCCTGTCAGAGCCAAACACAGCCTCCCAGAACTATGTAGAGCCTACTAGTGCCAAAGGAACTGAAGCCTGGCTGAGACACAAAGAGCCAAACAGAGCCAAACAGAGCTGAACACAGCTAAACAGAGCCATGCAGAACAAAACAGAGCCTGGCACAGCCAGACAGAGTGGAAAAGAGCCAAACAATATCTGCCAGAGCCAAACTGAACAGAACAATGCCAGACAAATCCAAAGAGAAACAAACTGGGCCAAACAGTGCCTCACAGAACCAAACTGAGCCAAACAGAGCCTGACAGCGCCAAACAGAGCCATATGGAGCCAAAGAGAGCCTAGCAGAGCGAAACAGAGCCTAAAGAGCCAAACACAGCTCAACCGAGCCAAGCAAAACCAAACAGAACAAAACAGAGGCTAACATGTCCAAACAGAGCCAAACAGAGCTTGGTACAGCTAGACAGAGCTGATCAGAGCCAAAGAGAGCCGAACAGGGCAAAATAAAGCCAAACAGATCGAAACAGAGCCAAACAGAGCCTAACTGAGCTAATCACAGCCAAACAGAGCCAAGCAGAGCCTGGCAGAGCCAAACAGAGGCTTGAAGAGCCAAACAGATACTGGCAGAGCCAAACAGAGCCTGGCAGAGCCAAAAGGGAAAAGAAAGAAACAAACAGAGCCTGGCAGATCCAAACTGAGCCAAACAGAGCCAAACAGGCCCTCGGAGAGCCAGAAGGAGCCTGGCTGAGCCACACAGAGCCAAACAGAGCATGATAGAGCAAAAGAGAGCAATACAGAGCCTAGTGAAGCCAGTCAGAGCCTGGCAGAGCCTGGCAGAGACAAACAGGGCCAATCAGAGCCTAACAGACCCAAACAGAGACAAACAGAAGAAACAGAGTCAAACACAGGCAAACAAAGCCATCAGTATCAAACAGAGCCTGGCATAGCCAGACAGAGCTGAACAGAGCCAAACAAAGCAACACAAAGCCAAAGAGATTGAAACAGAGCCTGACAGAGCCTGGCAGTGCCATACAGTGCCCATGAGTGCCAAACAGAGCCTGCCAGAGCCAGAAGAGCCTGGCAGAGCCAAAGAGAGCCAAACAGTGTCTGGTAGAGCCACAAAGAACAGATCAATGCCAGACAAATCCAAAGAGAAACAAAATGGGCCAAACAGTGCCTCGCAGAACCAAACTGAGCCAAACAGAGCCAAACAGAGCCAAACAGAGCCAAACAGAGCCATACAGAGCCATACAGTGCCTGGTAGAGCCAAACAGAACCTAAAAGAGCCAAACAGAACCTAAAAGAGCCAAACACAGCTTAACAGAGTCAAGCAAAACCAAACAGAAAAAAGCAGAGCCTGACATGTCCAAACAGAGCCAAACTGAGCCAAACAGAGCCTGACAGAGAGAAACAGAGCCATACAAAGCCAAACAGAGCCTAAAGGCGCCAAACAGAGCCTAAAAGAGTGAAACACTGCTAGACAGAGCCAAGCAAAACCAAACAGAACAAAACAGAGCCAAACAGAGCCTGGCACAGCCAGACAGAGCTTATCAGAGGCAAAGAGAGCCAAGCAGGGCAAAACAAAGCCAACCAGATCGAAATAGAGCCAAACAGATCCTAACAGAGCTGAACACAGCTAAACGGAGCCATGCAGAACAAAACAGAGCCTGGCATTTCCAGACAGAGACAAACAGAGCCTTTCAGAGACAAAAGGAGCTTCGCGGAGCTGAACAGAGCCAAACACAGCCTGGTAGAGCCAAGCAGACCCAAACAGGGCCATACAAATCCAAACAGAGCCAAAGATAACCAAATTGAGCCAAACAGTTCATCACACAATGAAATTGACCAAACAAAGCCATACAGAGCTAAACAGTGGAAACAGTGTCAAACAGAGACAAAGAGATCCAACGAGTGCCAAACAGGGCCTGGCACAGCCAGGCAGAGCTGAACAGAGCCAAACAGAGTAAAATGAAGCCAAACAGATTGAAACAGAGCCAAAAGGAGCCTGGCAGGGCCAAACAGAGACAATGGGTGCAAAAACAGAGCCTGGCAGAACTAAACACAGCCAAGCAGAGCAAATAGGAGCATGTTAGAGCCAAACACAGCCTCCCAGAGCCATGTAGAGCCTACCAGTGCCAAACAAACCAAAGCAGGGTCAAAAAGCCAAACAGAGAAAGCAGAGACAAAGAGAGTCAAACAATGCCAAGCAGTGCCAAACAGATCCTGGCACAGCCAGACAGAGCTAAACAGAGACAAATAGAGGGAGAATGAGTCAACCAGAGCCGGCAGAGTCAAACAGATTCTGGCAGAGCCAGACAGAGCCACTCAGAGCCTAAAAGACCCAAACAGAGGAAACAGAGTCAAACAAAGCCAAACAAAGCCAATCAGTGCCAAACAGAGCCTGGCACAGCTAGCCAGAGCTGAACTGAGCCAAACGGAGCTGAATGGAGCGAAACCAAGCCAAGGAAATCGAAACAGAGCCTTGCAGTGCCAAACAGAGCCAATAGTTGCGAAACAGAGCCTGCCAGAGCCAAACAGAGTCTGGCAGTGCCAAACAGAGCCAATAGGTGCCACACAGAGCCTTCCAGAGCCAAAAAGAGGCTGACAGTGCCAATCAGAGCCAGGAAGAGCCAAATAGAGCCAAACAGTGTCTGGTAGAGCCAAACAGACCAGAATAATGCTAGACCAATCCAACGAGAAACAAACTGAGCCAAACAGTGCGTTGCAGAACCAAACTGAGCCAAACAGAGCCTGACAGAGAGAAACAGAGCCATACAGAGGCAAACAGAGCATTAAAGCGCCAAACAGAGCCTAAAAGAGCCAAACACTGCTAAACAGAGCCAAGCTAAACCAAACAGAATAAATCAGAGCCAAACAGAGCCTGGCACAGCCAGACAGAGCTGATCAGAGGCAAAGAGAAACAAACAGGGCAAAAAAAAGCCAACCAAATCGAAACAGAGCCAAACAGATACCAACAGAGCTGCACACAGCTAAACGGAGCCAAGCAGAACAAAACAGAGCCTGACATTTCCAGACAGACCCAAACAGAGCCTTTCAGCACCAAAAGGAGCTTGGCGCGGCTGAACAGAGCCAAACAGAACAAAACAGAGCCTGGTAGATCCAAGCAGACCCAAAGAGTGCCATTCAAGTCCGAACGGAGCCAACGAGAACCAAATCGAACCAAACAGTTCCTCGCAGAATGAAATTGAGCCAAACAAAGCCATACAGAGCCAAACAGAGGAAACAGTGTCAAACAGAGACAAAGAGAGCCAACGAGTGCCAAACAGGGCCTGGCACAGCCAGTCAGAGCTGAACAGAGCCAAACAGAGTAAAACAAAGCCAAACAGATTGAAACAGAGCCAAAAAGAGCCTGGCAGGGCCAAACAGAGACAATGGGTGCAAAACAGAGCCTGGCAGAACTAAACAGAGCCAAACAGAGCAAATAGGAGCCTGTTGGAGCCAAACACAGCCTCCCTGAGCAATGTAGAGCCTACCAGTGACAAACAAGGTGAAGCAGGGTCAAACGGCCAGACAGAGAAGGCAGAGCAAAATAATGCCAAGCAGTGCCAAACAGATCCTGGCACAGCCAGACAGAGCTAAACAGAGACAAACAGAGGGAGAATGAGCCAAACAGAGCCTGGCAGAGCCAAACAGATGCAAACAGAGCTGCATGGAGCGAAACCAAGCCGAAGAGATCGAAACAGATGCAAACAGAGCCTTGCAGTGCCAAACAGAGCCTGCCAGAGCCACACAGAGCCTGGCAGTGCCAAACAGAGCCAATAGGTGCCACACAGAGTCTGCCAGAGCCAGAAAGAGCCTGGCAGAGCCAAACAGAGCCTGGCAGAGACGAACAGAGCCTGGCAGAGCCAAACAGAGCCAAACAGTGTCTGGAAGAGCTAAATAGACCAGAATAACGCCAGACCAATCCAAAGAGAAACAAACTGCACCAAACAGTGCATCGCAGAACCAAACTGAGCCAAACAGAGCCTGACAGAGAGAAAGAGAGCCATACAAAGCCAAACAGAGCCTAAAGGCACCAAACAGAGTGTAAAAGAGCGAAACACTGCTAAACAGAGCCAAGCAAAAACCAACCAGAACAAAACAGAGCCAAACAGAGCCTGGCACAGCCAGACAGAGCTGATCAGAGGCAAAGAGAGCCAAGCAGGGCAAAACAAAGCCAACCAGATCGAAACAGAGCCAAACAGATCCTAACAGAGCTGCACACAGGTAATCGGAGCCATGCAGAACAAAACAGAGACTGGCATTACCAGACAGGGCCAAAACAGAGACTTTCAGAGCTAAAGGGAGCTTGGTGGAGCTGAACAGAGCCAAACACAGCCTGGTAGAGCCAAGCAGACCCAAACAGTGCCATACAAATCCAAACAGAGCCAAAGAGAACCAAATTGAGCCAAACAGTTCCTCACACAATGAAATTGAGCCAAACAAAGCCATACAGAGCCAAACAGAGGAAACAGTGTCAAACAGAGACCAAGAGAGCCAACGAGTGTCAAACAGGGCCTGGCACAGCCAGACAGAGCTGAACAGAGCCAAACAGAACCAAACAGAGTAAAATGAAGCCAAACAGATTGAAACAAAGCCAAAAAGAGGCTGGCAGGGCCAAACAGAGACAATGGGTACAAAACAGAGCCTGGCAGAACTAAATAGAGCCAAACAGAGCAAATAGGAGACTGTAAGAGCCAAACACAGCCTCCCTGAGCCATGTAGAGCCAACCAGTGCCAAACAAAGCAAAGCAGGGTCAAACAGCCAAACAGAGAAAGCAGAGACAAACAGAGCCAAACAGATCCTGGCACAGCCAGAAAGAGCTAAACAGAGACAAACAGAGGGAGAATGAGGCAAACAGAGCCTGGCAGAGCCAAACAGATGCAAACAGTGCCATCCAAATCCAAACAGAGCAAAAAGGAACCAAACAGAGCATCGCAGAGTGAAATTAATAGAGCAAAAGAGAGCCTTGCACGTGCCAAAAGGGCCAGAAACAGCTAAACAGAAACAAATAGAGCCAAACAGAGCCAAGCAGAGCCAGGCAGAGCCAAAACAGAGGCTTGAAGAGCCAAACAGATACTGGCAGAGCCAAACAGAGCCTGGCAGAGCCAAAAAGGGAAAAGAAGAAACAAATAGAGCCTGGCAGAGCCAAACTGAGCCAAACAGAGCCAAACAGGCCCTCGGTGATCCAAAGGGAGCCTGGCTGAGCCACACAGAGCCAAACAGAGTATGATAGAGCAAAGGAGAGCAATACAGAGCCTAGTAAAGCCAGTCAGAGCCTGGCAGAGCCTGGCAGAGACAAACAGGGCCATACAGAGCCATGCAGAACCAAACGGAGCCAATCAGAGCCTAACAGACCCAAACAGAGACAAACAGAAGAAACAGAGTCAAACTGAGCCAAATAAAGCCAATCAGTATCAAACAGAGCCTGGCACAGCCAGACAGAGCTGAACAGAGCCAAACGGAGCCACACAAAGCCAAAGAGATTGAAACAGAGCCTGACAGAGCCTGGCAGTGCCATACAGTGCCCATGTCTGCCAAACAGCGGCTGCCAGAGCCAAAAGAGCCTGGAAGAGCCAAACAGAGTCACACAGTGTCTGGTAGAGCCAAACAGACCAGAATAATGCCAGACCAATCCAAAGAGAAAGAAACTGCGCCAAACAGTGCGTCGCAGAACCAAACTGAGCCAAACAGAACCTGACAGAGAGAAACAGAGCCATACAGAGCCAAACAGAGCATTAAAGCGCCAAACGGAGCCTAAAAGAGCCAAACACTGCTAAACAGAGCCAAGCAAAATCAAACAGAACAAAACAGAGCTAAACAGAGCCAAACAGAGCCAGATACAGCCAGACAGAGCTGATCAGAGGCAAAGAGAGCCAAACAGGGCAAAAAAAAGCCAACCAGATCGAAACAGAACCAAACAGATCCTAACAGAGCTGAACACAGCTAATCGGAGCCATGCAGAACAAAACAGAGCCTGGCATTTCCAGACAGAGCCAAACAGGGCGTTTCAGTGCCAAAAGGAGCTAGGTGGACCTGAACAGAGACAAACAGAGCCAAACACAGCCTGGTAGAGCCAAGCAGACCCAAACAGTGCCATATAAATCCAAACAGAGCCAAAGAGAACCAAATTCAGCCAAACAGTTCCTCGCAGAATGAAATTGAGCCAGGCAAAGCCAAACAGAGCCAAACAGTGGAAACAGTGTCAAACAGAAACAAAGAATGCCAACGAGTGCCAACCAGGGCCTGGCACAGCCAGACAGAGCTGAACAGAGCCAAACAGAGCCAAACAGAGTAGAACGAAGCCAAACAGATTGAAACAGACTAAACAGAGCCTGGCAGAGCCAAACAGATGCAAACAGTGCCATCCAAATCCAAACAGAGCAAAAAGAAACCAAACAGAGCATCACAGAGTGAAACAGAGCAAAAGGGAGCCTTGCACTGCAAACAGTGCCAAAAAGAGCTAAACAGAAACAAACAGAGCCAAACAGAGCCAAGCAGGGCCTGGCAGAGCCTAACAGAGGCTTGAAGAGCCAAACAGATACTGGCAGAGCCAAACAGAGCTTGGCAGAGCCAAAAAGGGAAAAGAAGAAACAAATAGAGCCTGGCAGAGCCAAACTGAGCCAAACAGAGCATGATAGAGCAAAAGAGACGAATACAGAGCCTGGGAAAGCCAGTCAGAGCCTGGCAGAGCCTGGCAGAGGCAAACAGGGCCATACAGAGCCATGCAGAACCAAACAGAGCCAATCAGAGCCTAACAGACCCAAACATAGACAAACAGAGGAAACAGAGTCAAACAAAGCCAACCAGTGCCAAACAGAGCCTGGCACAGCCAGACAGAGCTGAACACAGCGAAACGGAAAAAAAACAAAGCCAAAGAGATTGAAACAGAGCCTGACAGAGCCTGGCAGTGCCATACAGAACCAATGGGTGCCAAACAGAGCCTAACAGAGCTGATCACATCTAAACAGAGCCAAGCAGAACAAAACAGAGCCTGGCATGTCCAGACAGAGACAAATAGAGCTTTTCAGAGCCAAAAGGAGCTGGGCAGAGCAGAACAGAGCCAATCAGAGCCAAACACAGCCTGGTAGAGCCAAGCAGACCCAAACAGTGCCAAACAAATCAAAACAGAGCCAAAGAGAACCAAATCGAGCCAAACAGTTCCTCACACAATGAAACACAGCCAAGCAAAGCCATACAGAGCCAAACAGTGGAAAGAGAGTCAAACAGAGACAAAGAGCGCCAACATGTGCCAAACAGGGCCTGGCACAGCCAGACAGAGCTGAACAGAGTCAAACAGAGTGAAACGAAGCCAAACAGATTGAAACAGAGCCAAAAAGAGCCTGGCAGGGCCAAACAGAGACAATGGGTGCCAAACAGAGCCTGGCAGAAGTAAACATAGCCAGACAGAGCAAATAAGAGCCTGTCAGAGCCAAACACAGCCTCCGAGAACCATGTAGAGCCTACCAGTGCCAAACAAAGTGAAGCAGAGTCAAACAGCCAAACAGAGAAAGCAGAGACAAACAGAGCCAAACAATGCCTAGCACTGCCAAACAGATCCGGGCACAGCCAGACAGAGCTGAACAGAGACAAACGGAGGGAGAACGAGCCAAGCAGAGCCTGGCAGAGCCAAACAGATGCAAACAGTGCCATCCAAATCCGAACAGAGACAAAGGGAACCAAACAGAGCTTCACAGAGTGAAACAGACCAATAGAGAGCCTTGCTTGTGCAAAGAGAGCCAAAAAGAGCTAAACAGAACCAAACAGAGCCACACAGAGCCAACCAGAGCCTGGCAGAGTCAAACAGAGGCTGGGAGAGCCAAACAGATACTGGCAGAGCCAGACAGAGCCAAACAGAGCCTTGCAGGTGCCAAACAGAGCCATTGGTGCCACACAGAGCCTGCAAGAGCCAAAAAGAGGCTGGCAGAGCCAAACAGAGCCAAACAGTGTCTGGTAGAGCCAAACAGACCAGAATAATGCCAGACCAATCCAAAGAGAAAGAAACTGCGCCAAACAGTGCGTCGCAGAACCAAACTGAGCCAAACAGAAACTGACAGAGAGAAACAGAGCCATACAGAGCCAAACAGAGCATTAAAGCGCCAAACGGAGCCTAAAAGAGCCAAACACTGCTAAACAGAGCCAAGCAAAATCAAACAGAACAAAACAGAGCTAAACAGAGCCAAACAGAGCCAGATACAGCCAGACAGAGCTGATCAGAGGCAAAGAGAGCCAAACAGGGCAAAAAAAAGCCAACCAGATCGAAACAGAACCAAACAGATCCTAACAGAGCTGAACACAGCTAATCGGAGCCATGCAGAACAAAACAGAGCCTGGCATTTCCAGACAGAGCCAAACAGGGCGTTTCAGTGCCAAAAGGAGCTAGGTGGACCTGAACAGAGACAAACAGAGCCAAACACAGCCTGGTAGAGCCAAGCAGACCCAAACAGTGCCATATAAATCCAAACAGAGCCAAAGAGAACCAAATTCAGCCAAACAGTTCCTCGCAGAATGAAATTGAGCCAGGCAAAGCCATACAGAGCCAAACAGTGGAAACAGTGTCAAACAGAAACAAAGAGTGCCAACGAGTGCCAAACAGGGCCTGGCACAGCCAGACAGAGCTGAACAGAGCCAAACAGAGCCAAACAGAGTAGAACGAAGCCAAACAGATTGAAACAGACCAAACAGAGCCTGGCAGAGCCAAACAGATGCAAACAGTGCCATCCAAATCCAAACAGAGCAAAAAGAAACCAAACAGAGCATCACAGAGTGAAACAGAGCAAAAGGGAGCCTTGCATTGCAAACAGTGCCAAAAAGAGCTAAACAGAAACAAACAGAGCCAAACAGAGCCAAGCAGGGCCTGGCAGAGCCTAACAGAGGCTTGAAGAGCCAAACAGATACTGATAGAGCCAAACAGAGCTTGGCAGAGCCAAAAAGGGAAAAGAAGAAACAAATAGAGCCTGGCAGAGCCAAACTGAGCCAAACAGAGCATGATAGAGCAAAAGAGACGAATACAGAGCCTGGGAAAGCCAGTCAGAGCCTGGCAGAGCCTGGCAGAGGCAAACAGGGCCATACAGAGCCATGCAGAACCAAACAGAGCCAATCAGAGCCTAACAGACCCAAACATAGACAAACAGAGGAAACAGAGTCAAACAAAGCCAACCAGTGCCAAACAGAGCCTGGCACAGCCAGACAGAGCTGAACACAGCGAAACGGAAAAAAAACAAAGCCGAAGAGATTGAAACAGAGCCTGACAGAGCCTGGCAGTGCCATACAGACCCAATGGGTGCCAAACAGAGCCTGCCAGAGCCAAAACGAGACTGGCAGAGCCAAACAGAGCCAAACAGTGTCTGGTAGAGCCAAACAGAACAGAACAATGCCAGACAAATCCAAAGAGAAACAAACTGGGCCAAACAGTGCCTTGCAGAACCAAACTGAGCCAAACAGAGCCAAACAGAGCCAAACAGATCCATACAGAGCCAAACAGTGCCTGGCAGAACCAAAAAGAACCTAAAAGAGCCAAACACAGCTTAACAGAGTCAAGCAAAACTAAACAGAACAAAGCAGAGCCGGACATATCCAAACAGAGCCAAACAGAGCCAAACAGAGCCTAGCACAGCCAGAAAGAGCTGATCAGATCCAAAGAGAGCCAAACAGGGCAAAACAAAGGCAAACTGATCAAAACAGAGCCAAACAGAGCTGAACACAGCTGAACACAGCTAAACAGAGCCATGCAGAACAAAACAGAGCCTGGCACAGCCAGACAGAGTGGAACAGAGCCAAACAGAGCCAAACAGAGCTAAACAGAGTAAATCGAAGCCAAACAGATTGAAACAGAGCCAAACAGAGCCTTTGCAGGGCCAAACAGAGACAATGGGGGCCAAACAGAGCGTGGCAGAGTTAATCAGAGCCAAAAAGAGCAAATAGGAGCCTGTCAGAGCCAAACACAGCCTCCCAGAACTATGTAGAGCCTACTAGTGCCAAAGGAACTGAAGCCTGGCTGAGACACAAAGAGCCAAACAGAGCCAAACAGAGCTGAACACAGCTAAACAGAGCCATGCAGAACAAAACAGAGCCTGGCACAGCCAGACAGAGTGGAAAAGAGCCAAACAATATCTGCCAGAGCCAAACTGAACAGAACAATGCCAGACAAATCCAAAGAGAAACAAACTGGGCCAAACAGTGCCTCACAGAACCAAACTGAGCCAAACAGAGCCTGACAGCGCCAAACAGAGCCATATGGAGCCAAAGAGAGCCTAGCAGAGCGAAACAGAGCCTAAAGAGCCAAACACAGCTCAACCGAGCCAAGCAAAACCAAACAGAACAAAACAGAGGCTAACATGTCCAAACAGAGCCAAACAGAGCTTGGTACAGCTAGACAGAGCTGATCAGAGCCAAAGAGAGCCGAACAGGGCAAAATAAAGCCAAACAGATCGAAACAGAGCCAAACAGAGCCTAACTGAGCTAATCACAGCCAAACAGAGCCAAGCAGAGCCTGGCAGAGCCAAACAGAGGCTTGAAGAGCCAAACAGATACTGGCAGAGCCAAACAGAGCCTGGCAGAGCCAAAAAGGGAAAAGAAGAAACAAACAGAGCCTGGCAGATCCAAACTGAGCCAAACAGAGCCAAACAGGCCCTCGGAGAGCCAGAAGGAGCCTGGCTGAGCCACACAGAGCCAAACAGAGCATGATAGAGCAAAAGAGAGCAATACAGAGCCTAGTGAAGCCAGTCAGAGCCTGGCAGAGCCTGGCAGAGACAAACAGGGCCAATCAGAGCCTAACAGACCCAAACAGAGACAAACAGAAGAAACAGAGTCAAACACAGGCAAACAAAGCCATCAGTATCAAACAGAGCCTGGCATAGCCAGACAGAGCTGAACAGAGCCAAACAAAGCAACACAAAGCCAAAGAGATTGAAACAGAGCCTGACAGAGCCTGGCAGTGCCATACACTGCCCATGAGTGCCAAACAGAGCCTGCCAGAGCCAGAAGAGCCTGGCAGAGCCAAAGAGAGCCAAACAGTGTCTGGTAGAGCCACAAAGAACAGATCAATGCCAGACAAATCCAAAGAGAAACAAAATGGGCCAAACAGTGCCTCGCAGAACCAAACTGAGCCAAACAGAGCCAAACAGAGCCAAACAGAGCCAAACAGAGCCATACAGAGCCAAACAGTGCCTGGTAGAGCCAAACAGAACCTAAAAGAGCCAAACACAGCTTAACAGAGTCAAGCAAAACCAAACAGAAAAAAGCAGAGCCTGACATGTCCAAACAGAGCCAAACAGAGCCAAACAGAGCCTGACAGAGAGAAACAGAGCCATACAAAGCCAAACAGAGCCTAAAGGCGCCAAACAGAGCCTAAAAGAGTGAAACACTGCTAGACAGAGCCAAGCAAAACCAAACAGAACAAAACAGAGCCAAACAGAGCCTGGCACAGCCAGACAGAGCTTATCAGAGGCAAAGAGAGCCAAGCAGGGCAAAACAAAGCCAACCAGATCGAAATAGAGCCAAACAGATCCTAACAGAGCTGAACACAGCTAAACGGAGCCATGCAGAACAAAACAGAGCCTGGCATTTCCAGACAGAGACAAACAGAGCCTTTCAGAGACAAAAGGAGCTTCGCGGAGCTGAACAGAGCCAAACACAGCCTGGTAGAGCCAAGCAGACCCAAACAGGGCCATACAAATCCAAACAGAGCCAAAGATAACCAAATTGAGCCAAACAGTTCATCACACAATGAAATTGACCAAACAAAGCCATACAGAGCTAAACAGTGGAAAACAGTGTCAAACAGAGACAAAGAGATCCAACGAGTGCCAAACAGGGCCTGGCACAGCCAGGCAGAGCTGAACAGAGCCAAACAGAGTAAAATGAAGCCAAACAGATTGAAACAGAGCCAAAAGGAGCCTGGCAGGGCCAAACAGAGACAATGGGTGCAAAACAGAGCCTGGCAGAACTAAACACAGCCAAGCAGAGCAAATAGGAGCATGTTAGAGCCAAACACAGCCTCCCAGAGCCATGTAGAGCCTACCAGTGCCAAACAAACCAAAGCAGGGTCAAAAAGCCAAACAGAGAAAGCAGAGACAAAGAGAGTCAAACAATGCCAAGCAGTGCCAAACAGATCCTGGCACAGCCAGACAGAGCTAAACAGAGACAAATAGAGGGAGAATGAGTCAACCAGAGCCGGCAGAGTCAAACAGATTCTGGCAGAGCCAGACAGAGCCACTCAGAGCCTAAAAGACCCAAACAGAGGAAACAGAGTCAAACAAAGCCAAACAAAGCCAATCAGTGCCAAACAGAGCCTGGCACAGCTAGCCAGAGCTGAACTGAGCCAAACGGAGCTGAATGGAGCGAAACCAAGCCAAGGAAATCGAAACAGAGCCTTGCAGTGCCAAACAGAGCCAATAGTTGCGAAACAGAGCCTGCCAGAGCCAAACAGAGTCTGGCAGTGCCAAACAGAGCCAATAGGTGCCACACAGAGCCTTCCAGAGCCAAAAAGAGGCTGACAGTGCCAATCAGAGCCAGGAAGAGCCAAATAGAGCCAAACAGTGTCTGGTAGAGCCAAACAGACCAGAATAATGCTAGACCAATCCAACGAGAAACAAACTGAGCCAAACAGTGCGTTGCAGAACCAAACTGAGCCAAACAGAGCCTGACAGAGAGAACAGAGCCATACAGAGGCAAACAGAGCATTAAAGCGCCAAACAGAGCCTAAAAGAGCCAAACACTGCTAAACAGAGCCAAGCTAAACCAAACAGAATAAATCAGAGCCAAACAGAGCCTGGCACAGCCAGACAGAGCTGATCAGAGGCAAAGAGAAACAAACAGGGCAAAAAAAAGCCAACCAAATCGAAACAGAGCCAAACAGATACCAACAGAGCTGCACACAGCTAAACGGAGCCAAGCAGAACAAAACAGAGCCTGACATTTCCAGACAGACCCAAACAGAGCCTTTCAGCACCAAAAGGAGCTTGGCGCGGCTGAACAGAGCCAAACAGAACAAAACAGAGCCTGGTAGATCCAAGCAGACCCAAAGAGTGCCATTCAAGTCCGAACGGAGCCAACGAGAACCAAATCGAGCCAAACAGTTCCTCGCAGAATGAAATTGAGCCAAACAAAGCCATACAGAGCCAAACAGAGGAAACAGTGTCAAACAGAGACAAAGAGAGCCAACGAGTGCCAAACAGGGCCTGGCACAGCCAGTCAGAGCTGAACAGAGCCAAACAGAGTAAAACAAAGCCAAACAGATTGAAACAGAGCCAAAAAGAGCCTGGCAGGGCCAAACAGAGACAATGGGTGCAAAACAGAGCCTGGCAGAACTAAACAGAGCCAAACAGAGCAAATAGGAGCCTGTTGGAGCCAAACACAGCCTCCCTGAGCAATGTAGAGCCTACCAGTGCCAAACAAGGTGAAGCAGGGTCAAACGGCCAGACAGAGAAGGCAGAGCAAAATAATGCCAAGCAGTGCCAAACAGATCCTGGCACAGCCAGACAGAGCTAAACAGAGACAAACAGAGGGAGAATGAGCCAAACAGAGCCTGGCAGAGCCAAACAGATGCAAACAGAGCTGCATGGAGCGAAACCAAGCCAAAGAGATCGAAACAGATGCAAACAGAGCCTTGCAGTGCCAAACAGAGCCTGCCAGAGCCACACAGAGCCTGGCAGTGCCAAACAGAGCCAATAGGTGCCACACAGAGTCTGCCAGAGCCAGAAAGAGCCTGGCAGAGCCAAACAGAGCCTGGCAGAGACGAACAGAGCCTGGCAGAGCCAAACAGAGCCAAACAGTGTCTGGAAGAGCTAAATAGACCAGAATAACGCCAGACCAATCCAAAGAGAAACAAACTGCACCAAACAGTGCATCGCAGAACCAAACTGAGCCAAACAGAGCCTGACAGAGAGAAAGAGAGCCATACAAAGCCAAACAGAGCCTAAAGGCACCAAACAGAGTGTAAAAGAGCGAAACACTGCTAAACAGAGCCAAGCAAAACCAACCAGAACAAAACAGAGCCAAACAGAGCCTGGCACAGCCAGACAGAGCTGATCAGAGGCAAAGAGAGCCAAGCAGGGCAAAACAAAGCCAACCAGATCGAAACAGAGCCAAACAGATCCTAACAGAGCTGCACACAGGTAATCGGAGCCATGCAGAACAAAACAGAGACTGGCATTACCAGACAGGGCCAAACAGAGACTTTCAGAGCTAAAGGGAGCTTGGTGGAGCTGAACAGAGCCAAACACAGCCTGGTAGAGCCAAGCAGACCCAAACAGTGCCATACAAATCCAAACAGAGCCAAAGAGAACCAAATTGAGCCAAACAGTTCCTCGCACAATGAAATTGAGCCAAACAAAGCCATACAGAGCCAAACAGAGGAAACAGTGTCAAACAGAGACCAAGAGAGCCAACGAGTGTCAAACAGGGCCTGGCACAGCCAGACAGAGCTGAACAGAGCCAAACAGAACCAAACAGAGTAAAATGAAGCCAAACAGATTGAAACAAAGCCAAAAAGAGGCTGGCAGGGCCAAACAGAGACAATGGGTACAAAACAGAGCCTGGCAGAACTAAATAGAGCCAAACAGAGCAAATAGGAGACTGTAAGAGCCAAACACAGCCTCCCTGAGCCATGTAGAGCCAACCAGTGCCAAACAAAGCAAAGCAGGGTCAAACAGCCAAACAGAGAAAGCAGAGACAAACAGAGCCAAACGGATCCTGGCACAGCCAGAAAGAGCTAAACAGAGACAAACAGAGGGAGAATGAGGCAAACAGAGCCTGGCAGAGCCAAACAGATGCAAACAGTGCCATCCAAATCCAAACAGAGCAAAAAGGAACCAAACAGAGCATCGCAGAGTGAAATTAATAGAGCAAAAGAGAGCCTTGCACGTGCCAAAAGGGCCAGAAACAGCTAAACAGAAACAAATAGAGCCAAACAGAGCCAAGCAGAGCCAGGCAGAGCCAAACAGAGGCTTGAAGAGCCAAACAGATACTGGCAGAGCCAAACAGAGCCTGGCAGAGCCAAAAAGGGAAAAGAAGAAACAAATAGAGCCTGGCAGAGCCAAACTGAGCCAAACAGAGCCAAACAGGCCCTCGGTGATCCAAAGGGAGCCTGGCTGAGCCACACAGAGCCAAACAGAGTATGATAGAGCAAAGGAGAGCAATACAGAGCCTAGTAAAGCCAGTCAGAGCCTGGCAGAGCCTGGCAGAGACAAACAGGGCCATACAGAGCCATGCAGAACCAAACGGAGCCAATCAGAGCCTAACAGACCCAAACAGAGACAAACAGAAGAAACAGAGTCAAACTGAGCCAAATAAAGCCAATCAGTATCAAACAGAGCCTGGCACAGCCAGACAGAGCTGAACAGAGCCAAACGGAGCCACACAAAGCCAAAGAGATTGAAACAGAGCCTGACAGAGCCTGGCAGTGCCATACAGTGCCCATGTGTGCCAAACAGCGGCTGCCAGAGCCAAAAGAGCCTGGAAGAGCCAAACAGAGTCACACAGTGTCTGGTAGAGCCACAAAGAACAGATCAATGCCAGACAAATCCAAAGAGAAACAAACTGGGCCAAACAGTGCCTCGCAGAACCAAACTGAGCCAAACAGAGCCTGACAGAGAGAAACAGAGCCATACAGAGGCAAACAGAGCATTAAAGCGCCAAACGGAGCCTAAAAGAGCTAAACACTGCTAAACAGAGCCAAGCTAAACCAAACAGAACAAAACAAAGCAAAACAGAGCCTGGCACAGCCAGACAGAGCTGATCAGAGCCAAACAGAGCAACACAAAGCCAAAGAGATTGAAACAAAGCCTGACAGAGCCTGGCAGTGCCATACAGTGCCTATGTGTGCCAAACAGAGCCTGCCAGAGCCAAAGGAGCCTGGCAGAGCCAAACAGAGCCACACAGTGTCTGGTAGAGCCACAAACAACAGATCAATGCCAAACAAATCCAAAGAGAAACAAACTGGGCAAAACAATGCATCGCAGAACCAAACAGAGCCTAAAAGCGCCAAACAGAGCCTAAAAGAGTGAAGCAAAACTAGACAGAGCCAAGCAAAACCAAACAGAACAAAACAGAGCCAAACAGAGCCTGGCACAGCCAGACAGAGCTGATCACAGGCAAAGAGAGACAAACAGGGCAAAACAAAACCAACCAGAACGAAACAGAGCCAAACAGATTCTAACAGAGTTGAACACAGCTAAACGGAGCCATGCAGAACAAAACAGAGCCTGGCATTTCCAGACAGAGCCAAACAGAGCCTTTCAGAGACAACAGGAGCTTGGCGGAGCTGAACAGAGCCAGGAAGAGCCTGGTAGAGCCAAGCAGACCCAAACAGTGCCATACAAATCCAAACAGAGCCAAAGAGCACTAAATTAAGCCAAACAGTTCATCGCACAATGAAATTGAGCCAAACAAAGCAATACAGAGCCAAACAGAGGAAACAGTGTCAAACAGAGACAAAGAGAGCCAACGAGTGCCAAACAGGGCCTGGCACAGTCAGACAAAGCTGAACAGAGCCAAACAGAGCCAAACAGAGTAAAACGAAGCCAAACAGATTGAAACAGAGCCAAAAAGAGCCTGGCAGGGCCAAACAGAGACAATGGGTGCAAAACAGAGCCTGGCAGAACTAAACACAGCCAAGCAGAGCAAATAGGAGCATGTTAGAGCCAAACACAGCCTCCCAGAGCCATGTAGAGCCTACCAGTGCCAAACAAACCAAAACAGGGTCAAACAGCCAAACAGAGAAAGCAGAGACAAACAGAGCCAAACAATGCCAAGCAGTGCCAAACAGATCCTGGCACAGCCAGACAGAGCTAAACAGAGACAAACAGAGGGAGAATGAGCCAACCAGAGCCTGGCAGAGTCAAACAGATTCTGGCAGAGCCAGACAGAGCCACTCAGAGCCTAAAAGACCCAAACAGAGACAAACAGAGGAAACAGAGTCGAACAAAGCCAAACAAAGCCAATCAGTGCCAAACAGAGCCTGGCACAGCTAGCCAGAGCTGAACTGAGCCAAACAGAGCTGAATGGAGCGAAACCAAGCCAAAGCAATTAAAACAGAGCCAAACAGATCCTAGCAGTGCCAAACAGAGCCAATAGGTGCCAAACAGAGCCTGCCAGAGCCAAACAGAGTCTGGCAGTGCCAAACAGAGCCAATAGGTGCCACACAGAGCGTTCAAGAGCAAAAAAGATCCTGGCAGGGCCAAACAGAGCCAGGAAGATACAAATAGAGCCAAACAGTGTCTGGTAGAGCCAAGCAGACCAGAGCCTACAAGTGCCAAACAAACCAAAGCAGGGTCAAACAGCCAAACAGAGAAAGCAGAGAGAAACAGAGCCAAACAATGCCAAACAGATCCTGGCACAGCCAGACAGAGCTAAGCAGAGACAAACAGAGGGCGAATGAGCCAAACAGAGCCTGGCAGAGCCAAACAGATGCAAACAGTGCCATTCAAATCCAAACAGAGCAAAAAGGAACCAAACAGAGCATCGCAGAGTGAAACAGAGCAAAAGAGAGCCCTGCACGTGCAAAAAGGGCCAGAAAGAGCTAAACAGAAACAAACAGAGCCAAACAGAGCCAAGCAGAGCCTGGCAGAGACAAACAGAGGCTTAAAGAGCCAAACAGATACTGGCAGAGCCAAACAGAGCCTGGCAGAGCCAAAAAGGGAAAAGAAGAAACAAATAGAGCCTGGCAGAGCCACACTGAGCCAGACTGAGCCAAACAGGCCCTTGGAGTGCCAGAAGGAGCCTGGCTGAGCCACACAGAGCCAAACAGATAATGATAGAGCAAAAGAGAGCAATAAAGAGCCTAGTGAAGCCAGTCAGAGCCTGGCAGAGCCTGGCAGAGACAAACAGGGCCTTACAGAGCCATGCAGAACCAAACAGAGCCAATCAGAGCCTAACAGACCCAAACAGAGACAAACAGAAGAAACAGAGTCAAACTGAGCCAAACAAAGACAATCAGTATCAAACAGAGCCTGGCACAGCCAGACAGAGCTGAACAGAGCCAAACGGAGCCACACAAAGCCAAAGAGATTGCAACAGAGCCTGACAGAGCCTGGCAGTGCCATACAGTGCCCAAGAGTGCCAAACAGAGCCTGCCAGAGCCAAAAGAGCCTGGCAGAGCCAAACAGAGTCACACAGTGTCTGGTAGAGCCACAAAGAACAGATCAATGCCAGACAAATCCAAAGAGAAACAAACTGGGCCAAACAGTGCCTCGCAGAACCAAACTGAGCCAAACAGAGCCAAACAGGGCCAAACAGAGCCAGACAGAGCCAGACAGAGCCATACAGAGCCAAACAGTGCCTGACAGAGCCAAAAAGAAACGAAAAGCACCAAACGGAGCCTAAAAGAGCGAAACACTGCTAGACAGAGCCAAGCAAAACAAAACAGAACAAAACAGAGCCAAACAGAGCCTGGCACAGCCAGACAGAGCTGATCACAGGCAAAGAGAGCCAAACAGGGCAAAACAAAACCAACCGGATCGAAACAGAGCCAAACAGATCCTAGCAGAGCTGAACACAGCTAAACGGAGCCATGCAGAACAAAACAGAGCCTGGCGTTTCCAGACAGAGCCAAACAGAGACGTTCAGAGCCAAAAGGAGCTTGGTGGAGCTGAACACTGCCAAACACAGCCTGGTAGAGCCAAGCAGACCCAAACACTGCCATACAAATCCAAACAGAGCCAAAGAGAACAAAATTGAGCCGAACAGGTCCTCGCACAATGAAATTGAGCCAAACAAAGCCATACAGAGCAAAACAATGGAAACAGTGTCAAACAGAGACAAAGAGAGCCAACAAGTGCCAAACAGGGCCTGGCACACCCAAACAGAGCTGAACAGAGCCAAACAGCGTAAAACGAAGCCAAACAGAATGAAACAGAGCCATAAGGAGCCTGGCAGGGCCAAACAGAGATTTTGGGTGCAAAACAGAGCCTGGCAGAACTACACAGAGCCAAACAGAGCAAATAGGAGCATGTTAGAGCCAAACACAGCCTCCCAGAGCCATGTAGAGCCTACCAGTGCCAAACAAACCAAAGCAGGGTCAAACAGCCAAACAGAGAAAGCAGAGACAAACAGAGCCAAACAATGCCAAGCAGTGCCAAACAGATCCTGGCACAGCCAGACAGAGCTAAACAGAGACAAACAGAGGGAGAATGAGCCAAACAGAGCCTGGCAGAGTCAAACAGATTCTAGCAGAGCCAGACAGAGCCACTCAGAGCCTAAAAGACCCAAACAGAGACAAACAGAGGAAACAGAGTCAAACAAAGCCAAACAAAGCCAATCAGTGCCAAACAGAGTCTGGCATGCTAACCAGAGCTGAACTGAGCCAAACAGAGCTGAATGGATAGAAACCAAGCCAAAGAAATCGAAACAGAACCAAACAGAGCCTTGCAGTGCCAAACAGAGCCAATAGGTGCCAAACAAAGCCTGCCAGAGCCAAACAGAGCCTGGCAGATCCAAAAAGAGCCTGCCAGAGCCAAACAGAGTCTGGCAGTGCCAAACAGAGCCAATAGGTGCCACACAGAGTCTGCCAGAACCAGAAAGAGCCTGGCAGAGCCAAACAGAGCCTGGCAGAGCCAAACAGAGCCAAACAGTGTCTGGTAGAGCGAAACAGACCAGAATAATGCCAGACCAATCCAAAGAGAAACAAACTGCGCCAAGTATTGCGTCGCAGAACCAAACTGAGCCAAACAGAGCCTGACAAGGAGAAACAGCGCCATACAAAGCCAAAAAGAGCCTAAAAGCGCCAAACAGAGCGTAAAAGAGCGAAACACTGCTAAACAGAGCCAAACAGTGCAAATAGGAGCATGTTAGAGCCAAACACAGCCTCCCAGAGCCATGTAGAGCCTACCAGTGCCAAATAAACCAAAGCAGGGTCAAACAGCCAAACAGAGAAAGCAGAGACAAACAGAGCCAAACAATGCCAAGCAGTGCCAAACAGATCCTGGCACAGCCAGACAGAGCTAAACAGAGACAAACAGAGGGAGAATGAGCCAACCAGAGCCTGGCAGAGTCAAACAGATTCTGGCAGAGCCAGACAGAGCCAGACAGAGCCACTCAGAGCCTAAAAGACCCAAACAGAGACAAACAGAGGAAACAGAGTCAAACAAAGCCAAACAAAGCCAATCAGTGCCAAACAGAGCCTGGCACAGCTAGCCAGAGCTGAACTGAGCCAGACAGAGCTGAATGGAGCGAAACCAAGGCAAAGAAATTGAAACAGAGCCAAACAGAGCCATGCAGTGCCAAACAGAGCCAATAGGTGCCAAACAGAGCCTGCCAGAGCCAAACAGAGCCTGGCAGGGCCAAACAGAGCCAGGAAGAGCCAAATAGAGCCAAACAGTATCTAGTAGAGACCAGAATAATGCTAGACCAATCCAAAGAGAAACAAACTGAGCCAAACAGTGCATTGCAGAATGAAACTGAGCCAAACAGAGCCTGACAGAGAGAAACAGAGCCATACAGAGGCAAACACAGCATTAAAGTGCCAAACATAGCCGAAAAGAGCCAAACACGGCTAAACAGAGCCAAGCTAAACCAAACAGAACAAAAGAGAGCCAAACAGGGCCTGGCACAGCCAGACAGAGCTGATCAGAGGCAAAGAGAGACAAACAGGGCAAAAAAAAGCCAACCAGATCGAAACAGAGCCAAACAGATCCTAACAGAGCTGCACACAGCTAAACGGAGCCATGCAGAACAAAACAGAGCCTGACATTTCCAGACAGACCCAAACAGAGCCTTACAGAGCCAAAAGGAGCTTGGCGCGGCTGAACAGAGCTAAACAGAGCCAAACAGAGCCTGGTAGAGCCAAGCAGACCCAAACAGTGCCATACAAATCCAAACAGAGCCAAAGAGAACCAAATCAAGCCAAACAGTTCCTCGCAGAATGAAATTGAGCCAAGCAAAGCCATACAGAGCCAAACAGAGGAAACAGTGTCAAACAGAGACAAAGAGAGCCAACGAGTGCCAAACAGGGCCTGGCACAGTCAGACACAGCTGAACAGAGCCAAACAGAGTAAAACAAAGCCAAACAGATTGAAACAGAGCCAAAAAGAGCCTGGCAGGGCCAAACAGAGACAATGGGTGCAAAACAGAGCCTGGCAGAACTAAACAGAGCCAAACAGAGCAAATAGGAGCCTGTTAGAGCCAAACACAGCCTCCCTGAGCCATGTAGAGCCTACCAGTGCCAAACAAGGTGAAGCAGGGTCAAACAGCCAGACAGAGAAAGCAGAGCCAAACAATGCCAAGCAGTGCCAAACAGATCCTGGCACAGCCAGACAGAGCTAAACAGAGACAAATAGAGGGAGAATGAGCCAAACAGTGCCTGGCAGAGCCAAACAGATGCAAACAGAGCTGCATGGAGTGAAACCAAGCCAAACAGATCGAAACAAAGCCAAACAGTGCCTCGCGGTGCCAAACAGAGAATTGCAGTGCCAAACAGTGCCTGCCAGAGCCAATCAGAGCCTGGCAATGCCAAACAGAGCCAATAGGTCCCACACAGAGTCTGCCAGAGGCAGAAAGAGCCTGCCAGGGCCTGGCAGAGCCAAACACAGCCAAACAGAGTCTGGCAGTGCCAAACAGAGCCAATAGGTGCCACACAGAGTCTGCCAGAGCCAGAAAGAGCCTGGCAGAGCCAAACAGAGCCTGGCAGAGCCAAACAGAGCAAATAGGAGCATGTTAGAGCCAAACACAGCCTCCCAGAGCCATGTAGAGCCTACCAGTGCCAAACAAACCAAAGCAGGGTCAAACAGCCTAACGGAGAAAGCAAAGACAAACAGAGCCAAACAATGCCAAGCAGTGCCAAACAGATCCTGGCACAGCCAGACAGAGCTAAACAGAGGGAGAATGAGCCAACCAGAGCCTGGCAGAGTCAAACAGATTCTGGCAGAGCCAGACAGAACCACTCAGAGCCTAAAAGACCCAAACAGAGACAAACAGAGGAAACAGAGTCAAACAAAGCCAATCAGTGCTAAAGAGAGCCTGACACAACTAGCCAGAGCTGAACTGAGCCAGACAGAGCTGAATGGAGCAAAACCAAGCCAAAGAAATCGCAACAGAGCCAAACAGAGCCCTGCAGTGCCAAACAGAGCCTTGCAGTGCCAAACAGAGCCAAAAGGTGCCAGACAGTGCCAGGAAGATCCAAACAGAGCCAAACAGTATCTAGTAGAGCCAAACAGACCAGAATAATGCTAGACCAATCCAAAGAGAAACAAACTGAGCCAAACAGTGCGTTGCAGAACCAAAATCAGCCAAACAGAGCCTGACAGAGAGAAACAGAGCAATACAGAGGCAAACACAGCATTAAAGCACCAAACGGAGCCTAAAAGAGCCAAGCACTGCTAAACAGAGCCAAGCTAAACCAAACAGAACAAAACAGAGCCAAACAGAGCCTGGCACAGCCAGACAGAGCTGATCAGAGGCAAAGAGAGCCAAACAGGGCAAAAAAAAAGCCAACCAGATCGGAACAGAGCCAAACAGATCCTAACAGAGCTGCACACAGCTAAACGGAGCTATGCAGAACAAAACAGAGCCTGACATTTCCAGACAGAGCTAAACAGAGCCTTTCAGAGCCAAAGAGAGCTTGGTGGAGCTGAACAGAGCCAAACACAGCCTGGTAGAGCCAAGCAGACCCAAACAGTGCCATACAAATCCAAACAGAGCCAAAGAGAACCAAATTGAGCCAAACTGTTCCTCGCAGAATGAAATTGAGCCAATCAAAGCCATACAGAGCAAAACAGTGGAAACAGTGTCAAACAGAGACAAAGAGAGTCAACGAGTGCCAGACAGGGCCTGGCAAAGCCAGACAGAGCCAAACAGAGTAAAACAAAGCCAAACAGATTGAAACAAAGCCAAAAAGAGACTGGCAGGGCCAAACAGAGACAATGGGTGCAAAACATAGCCTGGCAGAACTAAACAGAGCCAAACAGAGCAAATAGGAGCCTGTTAGAGCCAAACACAACCTCCCTGAGCCATGTAGAGCCTACCAGTGCCAGACAAACCAAAGCAGGGTCAAACAGCCAAACAGAGAAAGCCGAGACAAACAGAGCCAAACAATGCCAAGCAGTGCCAAACAGATCCTGGCACAGCCAGAAGGAGCTAAACAGAGACAGACAGAGGGAATATGATCCAACCAGAGCCTGGCAGAGTCAAACAGATTCTGGCAGAGCCAGACGGAGCCACTCAGAGCCTGAAAGACCCCAACTGAGACAAACAGAGGAAACAGAGTCAAACAAAGCCAAACAAAGCCAGTCAGTGCCAAACAGAGCCTTGCACAGCTAGCAAGAGCTGAACTGAGCCAAACAGAGCTGAAAGTAGCGAAACCAAGCCAAAGAAATCAAAACAGAGCCAAACAGGGCCTTGCAGTGCCAAACAGAGCCAATAGGTGCCAAACAGCGCCTGCCAGAGCCAAACAGAACCTGGCAGAGTCAAACAGAGCCAGGAAGAGCCAAATAGAGCCAAACAGTGTCTGGTAGAGCCAAACAGACCAGAATAATGCTAGACCAATCCAAAGAGAAACAAACTGAGCCAAACAGTGCGTTGCAGAAGCAAACTGAGCCAAACAGAGCCTGACAGAGAGAAACAGAGCCATACAGAGGCAAACAGAGCATGAAAGTGACCAAACGGAGCCTAAAAGAGCCAAACACTGCTACACAGAGACAAGCTAAACCAAGCAGAAAAAAACAGAGCCAAACAGGGCCTGGCACAGCCAGGCAGAGCTGAACAGAGCCAAACAGAACCAAACAGAGTAAAACAAAGCCAAACAGATTGAAACAGAGCCAAAAGGAGCCTGGCAGGGCCAAACAGAGACAATGGGTGCAAAACAGAGCCTGGCAGAACTAAACAGAGCCAAACAGAGCAAATAGGAGCCTGTTAGAGCCAAACACAGCCTCCCTGAGCCATGTAGAGCCTACCAGTGCCAAACAAGGTGAAGCAGGGTCAAACAGCCAGACAGAGAAAGCAGAGCCAAACAATGCCAAGCAGTGCCAAACAGATCCTGGCACAGCCAGACAGAGCTAAACAGAGACAAACAGAGGGAGAATGAGCCAAACAGAGCCTGGCAGAGCCAAACAGAGCCTGCCAGAGGCAAACACAGTCTAGCAGTGCCAAACAGAGCCAATAGCTGCCACACAGACTCTGCCAGAGCCAGAAAGAGCCTGGCAGAGCCAAAACGAGCCTGCCAGAGCCAAACAGAGCCTGGCAGAGCCAAACAGAGCCAAACAGTGTCTGGTAGAGCCAAATAGACCAGTATAATGCTAGACCAATCCAAAGAGAAACAAATTGCACCAAGCAGTGCGTCACAGAACCAAACTGAGCCAAACAGAGCCAGACAGAGAGAAACAGAACCATACAAAGCCAAACAGAGCCTTAAAGCGCCAAACAGAGCCTAAAAGAGCGAAACACTGCTAAACAGAGCAAAGCTAAACCAAACAGAACAAAACAGAGCCAAACAGAGCCTGGCACAGCCAGACAGAGCTAAACAGAGACAAACAGAGGGAGAATGAGCCAAACAGACCTGGCAGAGCCAAACAGATGCAAACAGTGCCATCCAAATCCAAACAGAGCAAAAAGGAACCAAACAGAGCATCGCAGAGTGAAACAGAGCAAAAGAGACCCTTGCATGTGCAAAAAGGGCCAGAAAGAGCTAAACAGAAACAAACAGAGCCAAACAGAGCCAAGCAGAGCCTGGCAGAGCCAAACAGAGGCTTGAAGAGCCAAACAGATACTGGCAGAGCCAAAAAGGGAAAGGAAGAAACAGATAGAGCCTGGCAGAGCCAAACTGAGCCAAACAGAGCCAAACAGGCCCTTGGAGAGACAAAAGGAGCCTGGCTGAGCCACACAGAGCCAAACAGAGCATGATAGAGCAAAAGAGAGCAATACAGAGCAGAGTGAAACCAGTCAGAGCCTGGCAGAGCCTGGCAGAGACAGACAGGGAAATACAGAGCCATTCAGGACCACATAGCCAATCAGAGCCTAACAGAGACAAGCAGAAGAAACATAGTCAAACAGAGCCAAACAAAGCCAATCAGTATCAAACAGAGCCTGGCCCAGCCAGACAGAGCTGAACCGAGGCAAACGGAGCAACACAAAGCCAAAGAGATTGAAACAGAGCCTGACAGAGACTGGCAGTGCTACACAGTGCCCATGTGTGCCAAACAGAGGCTGCCAGAGCCAAAAGAGCCTGGCAGAGCCAAAGAGAGCCACACAGTGTCTGGTAGAGCCACAAAGAACAGATCAATGCCAGACAAATCCAAAGAGAAACAAATTGGGCCAAACAGTGACTCGCAGAAGCAAACTGAGCCAAACAGAGCCAAACAGAGCCAAACAGAGCCATACAGAGCCAAACAGTGCCTGCAGAGCCAAACAGAACCTAAAAGAGCCAAACACAGTTTAACAGAGTCAAGCAAAACCAAACAGAACAAAGCAGAGCCTGAAATGTCCAAACAGAGCCAAACAGAGCCAAACAGAGCCTGACAGAGCCTGACAGAGAGAAACAGAGACATACAAAGCCAAACAGAGCCGAAAAGTGCCAAACGGAGCCTAAAGGAGCGAAACACTACGAGACAGAGCCAAGCAAAACCAAACAGAACAAAACAAAGCAAAACAGAGCCTGGCACAGCCAGACAGAGCTGATCAGAGCCAAACGGAGCAACACAAAGCCAAAGAGATTGAAACAGAGCCTGACAGAGCCTGGTAGTGCCATACAGTGCCTATGTGTGCCAAACAGAGCCTGCCAGAGCCAAAGGAGCCTGGCAGAGCCAAACAGAGCCACACAGTGTCTGGTAGAGCCACAAAGAACAGATCAATGCCAAACAAATCCAAAGAGAAACAAACTGGGCCAAACAGTGCCTCGGAGAACCAAACTGAGCCAAACAGAGCCATACATAGCCAAACAGAGACTAAAAGCGCCAAACGGAGCCTAAAAGAGCGAAACACTGCAGGACGGAGCCAAGCAAAACCAAACAGAACAAAGCAGAGCCAAACAGAGCCTGGCACAGCCAGACAGCGCTGATCAGAGGCAAAGAGAGCCAAACAGGGCAAAACAAAGCCAACCGGATCGAAACAGAGCCAAACAGATCCTAACAGAGCTGAACACAGCTAAACGGAGCCATGCAGAACAAAACAGAACCTGGCAATTCCAGACAGAGCCAAACAGAGCCTTTCAGAGACAAAAGGAGCTTGGCGGAGCTGAACAGAGCCAAACACAGCCTGGTAGAGCCAGGCAGACCCACAGAGTGCCATACAAATCCAAACAGAGCCAAAGATAACCAAATTGCGCCAAACAGTTCCTCGCAGAGTGAAATTGAGCCAAACAAAGCCATACAGAGCCAAACAGAGGAAACAGTGTCAAACAGAGACAAAGAGAGCCAACGAGTGCCAAACAGGGCCTGGCACAGTCAGACAGAGCTGAACAGAGCCAAACAGAGCCAAACAGAGTAAAACAAAGCCAAACAGATTGAAACAGAGCCAAAAAGAGCCTGGCAGGGCCAAACAGAGACAATGGGTGCAAAACAGAGCCTGGCAGAACTAAACACAGCCAAGCAGAGCAAATAGGAGCCTGTTAGAGCCAAACACAGCCTCCCAGAGCCATGTAGATCCTACCAGTGAAAAACAAACCAAAGCAGGGTCAAACAGCCAAACAGAGAAAGCAGAGACAAACAGAACCAAACAATACCAAGCAGTGCCAAACAGATCCTGGCACAGCCAGACAGAGCTAAACAGAGACAAACAGAGGGAGAATGAGCCAACCAGAGCCTGGCAGAGTCAAACAGATTCTGGCAGAGCCAGACAGAGCCACTCAGAGCCTAAAAGACCCAAACAGAGACAAACAGAGGAAACAGAGTCAAACAAAGCCAAACAAAGCCAATCAGTGCTAAGAGAGCCTGACACAACTAGCCAGAGCTGAACTGAGCCAGACAGAGCTGAATGGAGCGAAACCAAGCCAAGGAAATCGAAACAGAGCCAAACAGAGCCTGCCAAGGCCAAACAGAACCTGGCAGTGCCAGACAGAGCCAATAGGTGCCACACAGAGTCTGCCAGAGCCAGAAAGAGCCTGGCAGAGCCAAACAGAGCCTGCCAGAGCCAAACACAGTCTGGCAGTGCCAAACAGATCCAATAGGTGCCACACAGAGTCTGCCAGAGCCAGAAAGAGCCTGGCAGAGCCGTACAGAGCCTGCCAGAGCCAAACAGAGCCAAACAGTGTCTGGTAGAGCCAAATAGACCAGATTAATGCCAGACCAATCAAAAGAGACAAAAACTCTGCCAGATAGCGTGTCACAGAACCAAACAGATCAAAACAGAGCCAAACAGAGCCTGCCAGAGCCAAACAGAGACTGGCAGTGCCAAACAGAGCCAATAGGTGCCACACAGAGTCTGCCAGAGCCAGAAAGAGCCTGGCAGAGCCAAACCGAGCCACACAGTGTCTGGTAGAGCCACAAAGAACAGATCAATGCCAGACAAATCCAAAGAAAAACAAATTGGGCCAAACAGTGACTCGCAGAACCAAACTGAGCCAAACAGAGCCAAACAGAGCCAAACAGAGCCAAACAGAGCCATACAGAGCCAAACAGTGCCTGCAGAGCCAAACAGAACCTAAAAGAGCCAAACACAGTTTAACAGAGTCAAGCAAAACAAAACAGAACAAAGCAGGGCCTGAAATGTCCAAACAGAGCCAAACAGAGCCAAACAGAGCCTGACAGAGAGAAACAGAGCCATACAAAGCCAAACAGAGCCGAAAAGCGCCAAACGGAGCCTAAAAGAGCGAAACACTACTAGACAGAGCCAAGCAAAACCAAACAGAACAAAACAAAGCAAAACAGAGCCTAGCACAGCCAGACAGAGCTGATCAGAGCCAAACGGAGCAACACAAAGCCAAAGAGATTGAAACAGAGCCTGACAGAGCCTGGCAGTGCCATACAGTGCCTATGTGTGCCAGACAGAGCCTGCCAGAGCCAAAGGAGCCTGGCAGAGCCAAACAGAGCCACACAGTGTCTGGCAGAGCCACAAAGAACACATCAATGCCAAACAAATCCAAAGAGAAACAAACTGGGCCAAACAGTGCCTCGGAGAACCAAACTGAGCCAAACAGAGCCAAACAGAGCCATACATAGCCAAACAGAGACTAAAAGCGCCAAACGGAGCCTAAAAGAGCAAAACACTGCAGGACAGAGCCAAGCAAAACCAAACAGAACAAAACAGAGCCAAACAGAGCCTGGCACAGCCAGACAGCGCTGATCAGAGGCAAAGAGAGCCAAACAGGGCAAAACAAAGCCAACTGGATCGAAACAGAGCCAAACAGATCCTAACAGAGCTGAACACAGCTAAACGGAGCCATGCAGAACAAAACAGAACCTGGCAATTCCAGACAGAGCCAAACAGAGCCTTTCAGAGACAAAAGGAGCTTGGCGGAGCTGAACAGAGCCAAACACAGCCTGGTAGAGCCAAGCAGACCCAAACACTGCCATGCAAATCCAAACAGAGCCAAAGATAACCAAATTGCGCCAAACAGTTCCTCGCAGAGTGAAATTGAGCCAAACAAAGCAATACAGAGCCAAACAGAGGAAACAGTGTCAAACAGAGACAAAGAGAGCCAACGAGTGCCAAACAGGGCCTGGCACAGTCAGACAGAGCTGAACAGAGCCAAACAGAGCCAAACAGAGTAAAACAAAGCCAAACAGATTGAAACAGAGCCAGAAAGAGCCTGGCAGGGCCAAACAGAGACAATGGGTGCAAAACAGAGCCTGGCAGAACTAAACACAGCCAAGCAGAGCAAATAGGAGCATGTTAGAGCCAAACACAGCCTCCCAGAGCCATGTAGATCCTACCAGTGCCAAACAAACCAAAGCAGGGTCAAACAGCCAAACAGAGAAAGCAGAGACAAACAGAACCAAACAATACCAAGCAGTGCCAAACAGATCCTGGCACAGCCAGACAGAGCTAAACAGAGACAAACAGAGGGAGAATGAGCCAACCAGAGCCTGGCAGAGTCAAACAGATTCTGGCAGAGCCAGACAGAGCCACTCAGAGCCTAAAAGACCCAAACAGAGACAAACAGAGGAAACAGAGTCAAACAAAGCCAAACAAAGCCAATCAGTGCCAATCAGAGCCTGGCACAGCTAGCCAGAGCTGAACTGAGCAAAACAGAGCTGAATGGAGCGAAACCAAGCCAAAGAAATCGAAACAGAGCCAAACAGAGCCTTGCAGTGCCAAACAGAGCCAATAGGTGCCAAACAAAGCCTGCCAGAGCAAAACAGAGTCTGGCAGTGCCAAACAGAGCCAATTGGTGCCACACAGAGCCTTCCAGAGCCCAGAAGAGCCTGGCAGTGCCAAACAGAGCCAGAAGAGACAAATAGAGCCAAACTGTGTCTGGAAGAGCCAAACAGACCAGAGCCTACCAGTGCCAAACAAACCAAAGCAGGGTCAAACAGCCAAACAGAGAAAGCAGAGACAAATAGAGCCAAACAATGCCAAGCAGTGCCAAACAGATCCTGGCATAGCCAGACAGAGCTAAGCAGAGACAAACAGAGGGAGAATGAGCCAAACAGAGCCTGGCAGAGCCAAACAGATGCAAACAGTGCCATTCAAATCCAAACAGAGCAAAAAGGAACCAAACAGAGCATCGCAGAGTGAAACAGAGCAAAAGAGAGCCCTGCACGTGCAAAAAGGGCCAGAAAGAGCTAAACAGAAACAAACAGAGCAAAACAGAGCCAAGCAGAGCCTGGCAGAGCCAAACAGAGGCTTGAAGAGGCAAACAGATACTGGCAGAGCCAAACAGAGCCTGGCTGAGCCAGAGCCTGCCAGAGCCAAAAGAGCCTGGCAGAGCCAAAGAGAGCCACACAGGGTCTGGTAGAGCCACAAAGAACAGATCAATGCGAGACAAATCCAAAGAGAAACAAACTGGGCCAAACAGCGCCTCGCAGAACCAAACTGAGCCAAACAAACCCAAACAGAGCCAAAAAGAACCTAAAAGCGCCAAACGGAGCCTAAAAGAGCGAAACACTGCAGGACAGAGCCAAGCAAAACCAAACAGAACAAAACAGAGCCAAACAGAGCCTGGCACAGCCAGACAGAGCTGATCAGAGGCAAAGAGAGCCAAACAGGGCAAAACAAAACCAACCAGAACGAAACAGAGCCAAACAGATTCTAACAGAGCTGAACACAGCTAAACGGAGCCATGCAGAACAAAACAGAGCCTGGCATTTCCAGACAGAGCCAAACAGAGACTTTCAGAGACAAAAGGAGCTTGACGGAGATGAACAAAGCCAGGCAGACCTGGTAGAGCCAAGCAGACCCAAACACTGCCATACAAATCCAAACAGAGCCAAAGAGAACAAAATTGAGCCAAACAGTTCCTCGCACAATGAAATTGAGCCAAGCAAAGCCATACAGAGCCAAACAGAGGAAACAGTGTCAAGCAGAGACAAAGAGAGCCAACGAGTGCCAAACAGGGCCTGGCACAGTCAGACAGAGCTGAACAGAGCCAAACAGAGTAAAACAAAGCCAAACAGATTGAAACAGAGCCAAAAAGAGCCTGGCAGGGCCAAACAGAGACAATGGGTGCAAAACAGAGCCTGGCAGAACTAAACACAGCCAAGCAGAGCAAATAGGAGCATGTTAGAGCCAAACACAGCCTCCCAGAGCCATGTAGAGCCTACCAGTGACAAACAAACCAAAGCAGGGTCAAACAGCCAAACAGAGAAAGCAGAGACAAACAGAGCCAAACAGTGCCAAGCAGTGCCAAACAGATCCTGGCACAGCCAGACAGAGCTAAACAGAGACAAACAGAGGGAGAATGAGCCAACCAGAGCCTGGCAGAGTCAAACAGATTCTGGCAGAGCCAGACAGAGCCACTCAGACCCAAACAGAGACAAACAGAGGAAACAGAGTCAAACAAAGCCAAACAAAGCCAATCAGTGCCAAACAGAGCCTAAAAGTGCCAAACAGAGCCTAAAAGAGCGAAACACTGCTAGACAGAAAGAGAAAGAGAGCCAACGAGTGCCAAACTGCACCAAGCAGTGCGTCGCAAAACCAAACTGAGCCAAACAGCGCCTGACAGACAGAAACAGAGCCATACAAAGACAAACAGAACCTAAAAGCGACAAACAGAGCCTAAAAGAGCGAAACACTGCTAGACAGAGCCAAACAGTGGAAACAGTGTCAAACAGAGAAAAAGAGAGCCAACAAGTGCCAAACAGGGCCTGGCACAGCCACACAGAGCTGATCAGAGGCCAGGAGAGCCAAACAGGGCAAAAAAAGCCAACCAGAAAGAAACAGAGCCAAACAGATCCTAACAGAGCTGAACACAGCTAAACGGAGCCATACAGAACAAAACAGAGCCTGACGTTTCCAGACAGACCCAAACAGAGCCTTTCCGAGCCAAAAGGAGCTTGGTGGAGCTGAACAGAGCCACACAGAGCCTGGTAGAGCCAAGCAGACCCAAACAGTGCCATACAAATCCAAACAGAGCCAAAGAGAACCAAATCGAGCCAAACATTTCCTCGCAGAATGAAATTGAGCCAAGGAAAGCCATACAGTGCCAAACAGTGGACAAAGTGTCAAACAGAGAGAAAGAGAGCCAACGAGTGCCAAACTGCGCCAAGCAGTGCGTCGCAAAACCAAACTTAGCCAAACAGCGCCTGACAGACAGAAACAGAGCCATACAAAGCCAAACAGAACCTAAAAGCGCCAAACAGAGCCTAAAAGAGCGAAACACTGCTAGACAGAGCCAAACAGTGGAAACAGTGTCAAACAGAGAAAAAGAGAGCCAACACGTGCCAAACAGGGCCTGGCACAGCCACACAGAGCTGATCAGAGGCCAGGAGAGCCAAACAGGGCAAAAAAAGCCAACCAGAAAGAAACAGAGCCAAACAGATCCTAACAGAGCTGAACACAGCTAAACGGAGCCATACAGAACAAAACAGAGCCTGACGTTTCCAGACAGACCCAAACAGAGCCTTTCCGAGCCAAAAGGAGCTTGGTGGAGCTGAACAGAGCCACACAGAGCCTGGTAGAGCCAAGCAGACCCAAACAGCGCCATACAAATCCAAACAGAGCCAAAGAGAACCAAATCGAGCCAAACATTTCCTCGCAGAATGAAATTGAGCCAAGGAAAGACATAAAGAGCCAAACAGAGGAAACAGTGTCAAACAGAGACAAAGAGAGCCAACGAGTGCCAAACAGGGCCTGGCACAGCCAGGCAGAGCTGAACAGAGCCAAACAGAGTAAAACAAAGCCAAACAGATTGAAACAGAGCCAAAAAGAGCCTGGCAGGGCCAAACAGAGACAATGGGTGCAAAACAGAGCCTGGCAGAACTAAACAGAGCCGGACAGAGCAAATAGGAGCCTGTTAGAGCCAAACACAGCCTCCCTGAGCCATGTAGAGCCTACCGGTGCCAAACAAGGTGAAGCAGGGTCAAACAGCCAGACAGAGAAAGCAGAGCCAAACAATGCCAAGCAGTGCCAAACAGATCCTGGCAGAGCCAAACAGATGCAAACAGAGCTGCATGCAGTGAAACCAAGCCAAAGAGATCAAAACAGAGCCAAACAGAGCCTTGCAGTTCCAAACAGAGCCTGCCAGAGCCAAACAGAACCTGGCAGTGCCAGACAGAGCCAATAGGTGCCACACAGAGTCTGCCAGAGCCAGAAAGAGCCTGGCAGAGCCAAACAGAGCCTGCCAGAGCCAAACACAGTCTGGCAGTGCCAAACAGAGCCAATAGGTGCCATACAGAGTCTGCCAGAGCCAGAAAGTGCCTGGCAGAGCTGAACAGAGCCTGCCAGAGCCAAACAGAGCCAAACAGTGTCTGGTAGAGCCAAATAGACCAGAATAATGCCAGACCAATCCAAAGAGAAACAAACTGTGCCAGATAGGGCGTCACAAAACCAAACAGATCAAGACAGAGCCAAACAGAGCCTGCCAGAGCCAAACAGAGACTGGCAGTGCCAAATAGAGCCAATAGGTGCCACACAGAGTCTGCCAGAGCCAGAAAGAGCCTGGCAGAGCCGAACAAAGCCTGCCAGAGCCAAACAGAGCCAAACAGTGTCTGGTAGAGCCAAATAGACCAGGATAATGCCAGACCAATCCAAAGAGAAACAAACTCTGCCAGACAGGGCGTCACAGAACCAAACAGATCCAAGCAAAGCCTGACAGAGAGAAACAGAACCATACAAAGCCAAACAGAGCCTAAAAGCACCAAACAGAGCCTAAAAGAGCGAAACACTGCTAAACAGAGCCAGGCAAAACCAAATGGAACAAAACAGAGCCAAACAGAGCCTGGAAAAAGCCACACAGAGCTAAACAGAGACAAACAGAGGGAGAATGAGCCAAACAGAGCCTGGCAGAGCCAAACAGATGCAAACAGTGCCATCCAAATCCAAACAGAGCAAAAGGGAACCAAACAGACCATCGCAGAGTGAAACAGACCAAAAGAGAGCCTTGCACGTGCAAAAAGGGCCAGAAAGAGCTGAACAGAAACAAACAGAGCCAAACAGAGCCAAAAAGAGCCTGGCAGAGCCAAACAGAGGCTTGAAGAGCCAAACAGATACTGGCAGAGCCAAACAGAGCCTGGCAGAGCCAAAAAGGGAAAAGAAAAAACAAATAGAGCCTGGCAGAGCCAAACTGAGCCAAACAGAGCCAAACAGGCCCTTGGAGAACCAAAAGGAGCCTTGCCGAGCCACACAGAGCCAAACAGAGCATGATAGAACAAAAGAGAGCAATACAGAGCCTAGTGAAGTCAGTCAGAGCCTGGCAGAGCTTGGTACAGCCAAACAGGGCCATACAGAGCCATGCAGAACCACACAGAGCCAATCAGAGCCTAACAGACCCAAACAGAGACAAACAGAAGAAACAGAGTCAAACTGAGCCAAGCAAAGCCAATCAGTATCAAACAGAGCCTGGCACAGCCAGACAGAGCTGAACAGAGCCAAACAGAGCAACACAAAGCCAAAGAGATTGAAACAGAGCCTGACAGAGCCTGGCAGTTCCATACAGTGCCCATGAGTGCCAAACAGAGCCTGCCAGAGCCAAAAGAGCCTGGCAGAGCCAAAGAGAGCCACACAGTGTCTGGTAGAGCCACAAAGAACAGATCAATGCCAGACAAATCCAAAGAGAAACACACTGGGCCAAACAGTGCCTCGCAGAACCAAACTGAGCCAAACAGAGCCAAACAGAGCCATACAGAGCCAGACAGTGCCTGGCAGAGCCAAACAGAATCTAAAAGAGCCAAACACAGCTTAACAGTGTCATGCAAAACCAAACAGAACAAAACAGAGCCTGACATGTCCAAACAGAGCCAAAGAGAGCCAAACAGTGCCTGACAGACAGAGACAGAGCCATACAAAGCCAAACAGAGCCTAAAAGCGGCAAACGGGGCCTAAAAGAGCGAAACACTGCTAGGCAGAGCCAAGCAAAACCAAACAGAACAAAACAGAGCCAAACAGAGCCTGGCACAGCCAGACAGAGCTGATCAGAGGTAAAGAGAGCCAAACAGGGCAAAACAAAGCCAACCAGATCGAAACAGAGCCAAACAGATCCTAACAGAGCTGAACACAGCTAAACGGAGTCATGCAGAACAAAACAGCGCCTGGCATTTCCAGACAGTGCCAAACAGCGCCTTTCAGAGCCAAAAGGAGCTTGGCGGAGATGAACAGAGCCAAACACAGCCTGGTAGAGCCAAGCAGACCCAAACAGTGCCATACAAATCCAAACAGAGCCAAAGAGAACCAAATTGATCCTAACAGTTCCTCGCAGAATGAAATTGAGCCAAGCAAAGCCATACAGAGCCAAACAGAGGAAACAGTGTCAAACAGAGACAACGAGAGCCAACGAGTGCCAAACAGGGCCTGGCACAGCCAGACAGAGCTGAACAGAGCCAAACAGAGCCAAACAGAGTAAAACAAAGCCAAACAGATTGAAACAGAGCCAAAAAGAGCTTGGCAGGGCCAAACAGAGACAATGGGTGCAAAACAGAGCCTGGCAGAACTAAACACAGCCAAACAGAGCAAATAGGAGCCTGTTAGAGCCAAACACAGCCTCCCAGAGCCATGTAGAGCCTACCAGTGCCAAACAAGGTGAAGCAGGGTCAAACAGTCAGACAGAGAAAGCAGAGCCAAACAATGCCAAGCAGTGCCAAAAAGAGCCGACAGGTGCCACACAGAGTCTGCCAGAGCCAGAAAGAGCCTGGCAGAGCCAAACAGAGCCAAACAGAGACTGGCAGTGCCAAACAGAGTCAATAGGTGCCACACAGAGTCTGCCAGAGCCAGAAAGAGCCTGGCAGAGCCAAACAGAGCCTGGCAGATCCAAACAGGGCCAAACACAGTCTGATAGAGCCAAACAGACCAGACTAATGCGAGACCAATCCAAAGAGAAACAAACTGCGCCAAGCAGTGCGTCGCAGAACCAAACTGAGCCAAACAGAGCCTGACAGAGAGAAACAGAGCCACACAAAGCCAAACAGAGCCTAGAAGCGCCAAACAGAGCCTAAAAGTGCGAAACACTGCTAGACAGTGCCAAGCAAAACCAAACAGAATAAAACAGAGCCAGACAGAGCCTGGCACAGCCAGACAGAGCTGATCAGAGGCAAAGAGAGCCAAACAGGGCAAAACAAAGCCAACCAGATCGAAACAGAGCCAAACAGATCCTAACAGAGCTGAACACCACTAAATGGAGCCATGCAGAACAAAACAGAGCCTGGCATTTCCAGACAGAGCCAAACAGAGCCTTTCAGAGCCAAAAGGAGCTTGGCGGAGCTGAACAGAGCCACACAGAGCCTGGTAGAGCCAAGCAGACCCAAACAGTGCCATACAAATCCAAACAGAGCCAAAGAGAACCAAATCGAGCCAAACAGTTCCTCGCACAATGAAATTGAGCCAAACAAAGACATACAGAGCCAAACAGAGGAAACAGTGTCAAACAGAGACAAAGAGAGCCAACGAGTGCCAAACAGGGCCTGGCACAGCCAGGCAGAGCTGAACAGAGCCAAACAGAGCCTAACAGAGTAAAACAAAGCCAAACAGATTGAAACAGAGCCAAAAAGAGCCTGGCAGGGCCAAACAGAGACAATGGGTGCAAAACAGAGCCTGGCAGAACTAAACAGAGCCGGACAGAGCAAATAGGAGCCTGTTAGAGCCAAACACAGCCTCCCTGAGCCATGTAGAGCCTACCGGTGCCAAACAAGGTGAAGCAGGGTCAAACAGCCAGACAGAGAAAGCAGAGCCAAACAATGCCAAGCAGTGCCAAACAGATCCTGGCAGAGCCAAACAGATGCAAACAGAGCTGCATGCAGTGAAACCAAGCCAAAGAGATCAAAACAGAGCCAAACAGAGCCTTGCAGTGCCAAACAGAGCCTGCCAGAGCCAAACAGAACCTGGCAGTGCCAGACAGAGCCAATAGGTGCCACACAGAGTCTGCCAGAGCCAGAAAGAGCCTGGCAGAGCCAAACAGAGCCTGCCAGAGCCAAACACAGTCTGGCAGTGCCAAACAGAGCCAATAGGTGCCATACAGAGTCTGCCAGAGCCAGAAAGAGCCTGGCAGAGCCGAACAGAGCCTGCCAGAGCCAAACAGAGCCAAACAGTGTCTGGTAGAGCCAAATAGACCAGAATAATGCCAGACCAATCCAAAGAGAAACAAACTGTGCCAGATAGGGCGTCACAAAACCAAACAGATCAAAACAGAGCCAAACAGAGCCTGCCAGAGCCAAACAGAGACTGGCAGTGCCAAACAGAGCCAATAGGTGCCACACAGAGTCTGCCAGAGCCAGAAAGAGCCTGGCAGAGCCAAACAGAGCCTGCCAGAGCCAAACACAGTCTGGCAATGCCAAACAGAGCCAATAGGTGCCACACAGAGTCTGCCAGAGCCAGAAAGAGCCTGGCAGAGCCGAACAAAGCCTACCAGAGCCAAACAGAGCCAAACAGTGTCTGGTAGAGCCAAATAGACCAGGATAATGCCAGACCAATCCAAAGAGAAACAAACTCTGCCAGACAGGGCGTCACAGAACCAAACAGATCCAAACAGAGCCTGACAGAGAGAAACAGAACCATACAAAGCCAAACAGAGCCTAAAAGCACCAAACAGAGCCTAAAAGAGTGAAACACTGCTAAACAGAGCCAGGCAAAACCAAATGGAACAAAACAGAGCCAAACAGAGCCTGGAAAAAGCCACACAGAGCTAAACAGAGACAAACAGAGGGAGAATGAGCCAAACAGAGCCTGGCAGAGCCAAACAGATGCAAACAGTGCCATCCAAATCCAAACAGAGCAAAAGGGAACCAAACAGACCATCGCAGAGTGAAACAGACCAAAAGAGAGCCTTGCACGTGCAAAAAGGGCCAGAAAGAGCTGAACAGAAACAAACAGAGCCAAACAGAGCCAAAAAGAGCCTGGCAGAGCCAAACAGAGGCTTGAAGAGCCAAACAGATACTGGCAGAGCCAAACAGAGCCTGGCAGAGCCAAAAAGGGAAAAGAAAAAGCAAATAGAGCAGGGCAGAGCCAAACGGAGCCAAACAGGCCCTTGGAGAACCAAAAGGAGCCTTGCCGAGCCACACAGAGCCAAACAGAGCATGATAGAACAAAAGAGAGCAATACAGAGCCTAGTGAAGCCAGTCAGAGCCTGGCAGAGCCTGGTACAGCCAAACAGGGCCATACAGAGCCATGCAGAACCACACAGAGCCAATCAGAGCCTAACAGACCCAAACAGAGACAAACAGAAGAAACAGAGTCAAACTGAGCCAAACAAAGACAATCAGTATCAAACAGAGCCTGGCACAGCCAGACAGAGCTGAACAGAGCCAAACAGAGCAACACAAAGCCAAAGAGATTGAAACAGAGCCTGACAGAGCCTGGCAGTTCCATACAGTGCCCATGAGTGCCAAACAGAGCCTGCCAGAGCCAAAAGAGCCTGGCAGAGCCAAAGAGAGCCACACAGTGTCTGGTAGAGCCACAAAGAACAGATCAATGCCAGACAAATCCAAAGAGAAACAAACTGGGCCAAACAGTGCCTCGCAGAACCAAACTGAGCCAAACAGAGCCAAACAGAGCCATACAGAGCCAGACAGTGCCTGGCAGAGCCAAACAGAACCTAAAAGAGCCAAACACAGCTTAACAGTGTCATGCAAAACCAAACAGAACAAAACAGAGCCTGACATGTCCAAACAGAGCCAAAGAGAGCCAAACAGTGCCTGACAGACAGAGACAGAGCCATACAAAGCCAAACAGAGCCTAAAAGCGGCAAATGGGGCCTAAAAGAGCGAAACACTGCTAGACAGAGCCAAGCAAAACCAAACAGAACAAAACAGAGCCAAACAGAGCCTGGCACAGCCAGACAGAGCTGATCAGAGGTAAAGAGAGCCAAACAGGGCAAAACAAAGCCAACCAGATCGAAACAGAGCCAAACAGATCCTAACAGAGCTGAACACAGCTAAACGGAGTCATGCAGAACAAAACAGCGCCTGGCATTTCCAGACAGTGCCAAACAGAGCCTTTCAGAGCCAAAAGGAGCTTGGCGGAGATGAACAGAGCCAAACACAGCCTGGTAGAGCCAAGCAGACCCAAACAGTGCCATACAAATCCAAACAGAGCCAAAGAGAACCAAATTGATCCTAACAGTTCCTCGCAGAATGAAATTGAGCCAAGCAAAGCCATACAGAGCCAAACAGAGGAAACAGTGTCAAACAGAGACAACGAGAGCCAACGAGTGCCAAACAGGGCCTGGCACAGCCAGACAGAGCTGAACAGAGCCAAACAGAGCCAAACAGAGTAAAACAAAGCCAAACAGATTGAAACAGAGCCAAAAAGAGCTTGGCAGGGCCAAACAGAGACAATGGGTGCAAAACAGAGCCTGGCAGAACTAAACACAGCCAAACAGAGCAAATAGGAGCCTGTTAGAGCCAAACACAGCCTCCCAGAGCCATGTAGAGCCTACCAGTGCCAAACAAGGTGAAGCAGGGTCAAACAGCCAGACAGAGAAAGCAGAGCCAAACAATGCCAAGCAGTGCCAAAAAGAGCCGACAGGTGCCACACGGAGTCTGCCAGAGCCAGAAAGAGCCTGGCAGAGCCAAACAGAGCCAAACAGAGACTGGCAGTGCCAAACAGAGTCAATAGGTGCCACACAGAGTCTGCCAGAGCCAGAAAGAGCCTGGCAGAGCCAAACAGAGCCTACCAGAGCCAAACAGAGTCTGGCAGTGCCAGACAGAGCCAATAGGTGCCATAGAGATTCTGCCAGAGCCAGAAAGAGCCTGGCAGAGCCAAACAGAGCCTGGCAGAGCCAAACAGGGCCAAACACAGTCTGATAGAGCCAAACAGACCAGACTAATGCGAGACCAATCCAAAGAGAAACAAACTGCGCCAAGCAGTGCGTCGCAGAACCAAACTGAGCCAAACAGAGCCTGACAGAGAGAAACAGAGCCACACAAAGCCAAACAGAGCCTAGAAGCGCCAAACAGAGCCTAAAAGTGCGAAACACTGCTAGACAGAGCCAAGCAAAACAAAACAGAATAAAACAGAGCCAGACAGAGCCTGGCACAGCCAGACAGCGCTGATCAGAGGCAAAGAGAGCCAAACAGGGCAAAACAAAGCCAACCAGATCGAAACAGAGCCAAACAGATCCTAACAGAGCTGAACACCACTAAATGGAGCCATACAGAACAAAACAGAGCCTGGCATTTCCAGACAGAGCCAAAAAGAGACTTTCAGAGCCAAAAGGAGCTTGGCGGAGCTGAACAGAGCCAAACACAGCCTGGTAGAGCCAAGCAGACCCAAACAGTGCCATACAAATCCAACCAGAGCCAAAGACAACCAAATTGAGCCAAACAGTTCCTCGCACAATGAAATTGAGCCAAACAAAGCCATACAGAGCCAAACAGTGGAAACAGTGTCAAACAGAGACAAAGAGAGCCAACGAGTGCCAAACAGGGCCTGGCACAGCCACACAGAGCTGATCAGAGGCAAAGAGAGCCAAACAGGGCAAAAAAATGTCAAACAGATCGAAACAAAGCCAAACAGATCCTAGGAGAGCTGCACACAGCTAAACGGAGCCATGTAGAACAAAACAGAGCCTGACATTTCCAGACAGACCCAAACAGAGCCTTTCAGAGCCAAAGGGAGCTTGGCGGAGCTGAACAGAGCTAAACAGAGCCAAACACAGCCTGGTAGAGCCAAGCAGACCCAAACAGTGCCATACAAATCCAAACAGAGCCAAAGAGAACAAACTTGAGCCAAACAGTTCCTCGCACAATGAAATTGAGCCAAGCAAAGCCATGCAGAGCCAAACAGAGGAAACAGAGTCAAACAGAGACAAAGAGAGCCAACGAGTGCCAAACAGGGCCTGGCACAGCCAGGCAGAGCTGAACAGAGCCAAACAGAGTAAAACAAAGCCAAACAGATTGAAACAGAGCTAAAAAGAGCCTGGCAGGGCCAAATAGAGACAATTGGTGCAAAACAGAGCCTGGCAGAACTTAACAGAACCAAACAGAACAAATAGGAGTCTGTTAGAGCCAAACACAGCCTCCCTGAGCCATGTAGAGCCTACCAGTGCCAAACAATGCCAAGCAGTGCCAAACAGATCCTGGCACAGCCAGACAGAGCTAAACAGAGACAAATAGAGGGAGAATGAGCCAAACAGTGCCTGGCAGAGCCAGACAGATGCAAAAAGAGCTGCATGGAGTGAAACCAAGCCAAACAGATCGAAACCAAGCCAAACAGAGCCTTGCAGTGCCAAACAGAGAATTGCAGTGCCACACAGAGCCTGCCAGAGCCAATCAGAGCCTGGCAATGCCAAACAGAGCCAATAGGTCCCACACAGAGTCTGCCAGAGCCAGAAAGAGCCTGCCAGAGCCTGGCAGAGCCAAACACAGCCAAACAGAGTCTGGCAGTGCCAAACAGAGCCAATAGGTGCCGCACAGAGTCTGCCAGAGCAAGAATGAGCCTGGCAGAGCCAAACAGAGCCTGCCAGAGCCAAACAGAGTCTGGCAGTGCCAAACAGAGCCAATAGGTGCCACACAGAGTCTGCCAGAGCCAGAAATAGCCTGGCAGAGCCAAACAGAGCCTGGCAGAGCCAAACAGAGCCAAACAGTGTCTGGTAGAGCCAAACAGACCAGACTAAGGCCAGACCAATCCAAAGAGAAACAAACTGCGCCAAGTAGTGCGTCGCAGAACCAAACTGAGCCAAACAGAGTCTGACAGAGAGAGACAGAGCCATACAAAGCCAAACAGAGCCTAAAACCACCAAACAGAGCCTAAAAGAGCCAAACACTGCTAAACAGAGCCAAGCAAAACCAAACAGAACCAAACAGAGCCAAACAGAGCCTGGGACAGCCAGACAGCGCTGATCAGAGGCAAAGAGAGCCACACAGGGCAAAACAAAGCCAACCAGATCGAAACAGAGCCAGACAGATCCTAACAGAGCTGAACGGAGCTGAGCAGAACAAAACAGAGCCTGGCTTTTCCAGACAGAACCAAACAGAGCCTTTCAGAGACAAAGGGAGCTTGGGGGCGCTGAACAGAGCCAAACACAGCCTGGTAGAGCCAAGCAGACCCAAACACTGCCATACAAATCCAAACAGAGCCAAAGAGAACCAAATTGAGCCAAACTGTTCCTCGCAGAATGAAACTGAGCCAATCAAAGCCATACAGAGCAAAACAGTGGAAACAGTGTCAAACAGAGACAAAGAGAATCAACGAGTGCCAGACAGGGCCTGGCAAAGCCAGACAGAGCCAAACAGAGTAAAACAAAGCCAAACAGATTGAAACAAAGCCAAAAAGAGCCTGGCAGGGCCAAACAGTGACAATGGGTGCAAAACAGAGCCTGGCAGAACTACACACAGCCTAACAGAGCAAATAGGAGCATGTTAGAGCCAAACACAGCCTCCCTGAGCCATGTAGAGCCTACCAGTGCCAAACAAACCAAAGCAGGGTCAAACAGCCAAACAGAGAAAGCAAAGACAAAAAGAGCCAAACAATGCCAAGCAGTGCTAAACAGATCCTGGCACAGCCAGATAGAGCTAAACAGAGACAAACAGAGGGAGAATGAGCCAACCAGAGCCTGGCAGATTCAAACAGATTCTGGCAGAGCCAGACAGAGCTACTCAGAGCCTAAAAGACCCAAACAGAGACAAAGAGAGGAAATAGAGTCAAACAAAGCCAAACAAAGCCAATCAGTGCCAAACAGAGCCTGGCATGCTAACCAGAGCTGAACTGAGCCAAACAGACTTGAATGGATAGAAACCAAACAAAAGAAATCGAAACAGAACCAAACAGAGCCTTGCCGTGCCAAACAGAGCCAACAGGTGCCAAACAAAGCCTGCCAGAGCCAAACAGAGCCTGGCAGATCCAAACAGAGCATGCCAGAGCCAAACAGGGTCTGGCAGTGCCAGACAGAGCCAATAGGTGCCACACAGAGTCTGCAAGAACCAGAAAGAGCCTGGCAGAGCCAAACAGAGCCTGGCAGAGCCAAACAGAGCCAAACAGAGCCAAACAGTGTCTGGTAGAGCCAAACAGACCAGAATAATGCCAGACCAATCCAAAGAGAAACAAACTGCGCCAAGTAGTGTGTCGCAGAACCAAACTGAGACAAACAGAGCCTGACAGAGAGAAACAGAGCCATACAAAGCCAAAAAGAGCCTAAAAGCGCCAAACAGAGCGTAAAAGAGCGAAACACTGCTAAACAGAGCCAAACAGAGCAAATAGGAGCTTGTTAGAGCCAAACACAGCCTCCCAGAGCCATGTAGAGCCTACCAGTGCCAAACAAACCAAAGCAGGGTCAAACAGCCAAACGGAGATAGCAAAGACAAACAGAGCCAAACAATGCCAAGCAGTGCCAAACAGATCCTGGCACAGCCAGACAGAGCTAAACAGAGGGAAAATGAGCCAACCAGAGCCTGGCAGAGTCAAACAGATTCTGGCAGAGCCAGACAGAACCACTCAGAGCCTAAAAGACCCAAACAGAGACAAACAGAGGAAACAGAGTCAAACAAAGCCAAACAAAGCCAATCAGTGCTAAGAGAGCCTGACACAACTAGCCAGAGCTGAACTGAGCCAGACAGAGCTGAATGGAGCGAAACCAAGCCAAAGAAATCGAAACAGAGCCAAACAGAGCCCTGCAGTGCCAAACAGAGCCTTGCAGTGCCAAACAGAGCCAAAAGGTGCCAGACAGAGCCAGGAAGATCCAAACAGAGCCAACCAGTATCTAGTAGAGCCAAACAGACCAGAATAATGCTAGACCAATCCAAAGAGAAACAAGCTGAGCCAAACATTGCGTTGCAGAACCAAACTGAGCCAAACAGAGCCTGACAGAGAGGAACAGAGCCATACAGAGGCAAACCAGCATTAAAGCACCAAACAGAGCCTAAAAGAGCCAAACACTGCTAAACAGAGCCAAGCTAAACCAAACAGAACAAAACAGAGCCAAACAGAGCCTGGCACAGCCAGACAGAGCTGATCAGAGGCAAAGAGAGCCAAACAGGGCAAAAAAAAGCCAACCAGATCGAAACAGAGCCAAACAGATCCTAACAGAGCTGCACACAGCTAAACGGAGTCATGCAGAACAAAACAGAGCCTGACATTTCCAGACAGAGCTAAACAGAGCCTTTCAGAGCCAAAGGGAGCTTGGTGGAGCTGAACAGAGCCAAGCACAGCCTGGTAGAGCCAAGCAGACCCAAACAGTGCCATACAAATCCAAACAGAGCCAAAGAGAACAAAATAGAGCCAAACAGTTCCTCGCACAATGAAATTGAGCCAAACAAAGCAATACAGAGCCAAACAGAGGAAACAGTGTCAAACAGAGACAAAGAGAGCCAACGAATGTCAGACAGGGGCTGGCACAGTCAGACAGAGCTGAACAGAGCCAAACAGAGCCAAACAGAGTAAAACAAAGCCAAACAGATTGAAACAGAGCCAAAAAGAGCCTGGCAGGGCCAAACAGAGACAATGGGTGCAAAACAGAGCCTGGCAGAACTAAACACAGCCAAACAGAGCAAATAGGAGCCTGTTAGAGCCAAACACAGCCTCCCTGAGCCATGTAGAGCCTACCAGTGGCAAACAAACCAAAGCAGGGTCAAACAGCCAAACAGAGAAAGCAGAGACAAACAGAGCCAAACAATGCCAAGCAGTGCCAAACAGATCCTGGCACAGCCAGAAAGAGCTAAACAGAGACAAACAGAGGGAATATGAGCCAACCAGAGCCTGGCAGAGCCAAACAGAAGCAAACAGTGACATCCAAATCCAAACAGAGCAAAAAGGAACCAAACAGAGCATCGCAGAGTGTAACAGAGCAAAAGAGAGCCTTGCACGTGCAAAAAGGGCCAGAAACAGCTAAACAGAAACAAACAGAGCCAAACAGAGCCAAGCAGAGCCAAACAGAGGCAGAAAGAGTCAAACAGATACTGGCAGAGCCAAAAAGGGAAAAGAAGAAACAAATAGAGCCTGGCAGATCCAAACTGAGCCAAACAGAGCCAAACAGGCCCTCGGATATCCAAAGGGAGCCTGGCTGAGCCACATAGAGCCAAACAGAGCATGATAGAGCAAAGGAGAGCAATACAGAGCCTAGTGAATCCAGTCAGAGCCTGGCAGAGACAAACAGGGCCATACAGAGCCATGCAGAACCAAACAGAGCCAATCAGAGCCTAACAGACCCAAACAGAGACAAACAGAAGAAACAGAGTCAAACAGAGCCAAACAAAGCCAATCAGTATCAAACAGAGCCTGGCACAGCCAGACAGAGCTGAACAGAGCCAAACGGAGCAACACAAAGCCAAAGAGATTGGAACAGAGCCTGACAGAGACTGGCAGTGCCATACAGTGCCCAGGTGTGCCAAACAGAGGCTGCCAGAGCCAAAAGAGCCTGGAAGAGCCAAACAGAGTCACACAGTATCTGGTAGAGCCACAAAGAACAGAACAATGCCAGACAAATCCAAAGAGAAACAAACTGGGCCAAACAGTGCCTCACAGAACAGAACTGAGCCAAACAGAGCCAAACAGAGCCAAACAGAGTCATTCAGAGCCAAACAGTGCCTGCAGAGCCAAACAGAACCTAAAAGAGCCAAACACAGTTTAACAGAGTCAAGCAAAACCAAACAAAACAAAGCAGAGCCTGAAATGTCCAAACAGAGCCAAACAGAGCCAAACAGAGCCAAACAGTGCCTGCAGAGCCAAACAGAACCTAAAAGAGCCAAACACAGTTTAACAGAGCCAAGCAAAACCAAACAGAACAAAACAAAGTAAAACAGAGCCTGGCACAGCCAGACAGAGCTGAACAGAGCCAAACGGAGCAACACAAAGCCAAAGAGATTGAAACAGAGCCTGACAGAGCCTGGCAGTGCCATACAGTGCCTATGTGTGCCAAACAGCCTGCCAGAGCCAAAGGAGCCTGGCAGAGCCAAACAGAGCCACACAGTGGTAGAGCCACAAAGAACAGATCAATGCCAAACAGTGCCAAACAGAACCTAAAAGAGCCAAACACAGCTTAACAGAGTCAAGCAAAACCAAACAGAACAAAGCAGAGCCTGACATGTCCAAACAGAGCCAAACAGAGCCAAACAGAGCCTGACAGAGAGAAACAGAGCCACACAAATCCAAAAAGAGCCTAAAAGAGCGAAACACTGCTAGACAGAGCCAAGCAAAACCAAACCGAACAAAACAGAGCCAAACAGAGCCTGGCACAGCCAGACAGAGCTGATCAGAGGCAAAGAGAGCCAAACAGGGCAAAACAAAACCAACCAGAACGAAACAGAACCAAACAGATCCTAAGAGAGCTGAACACAGCTAAACGGAGCCATGCAGAACAAAACAGAGCCTGGCATTTCCAGACAGAGCCAAACAGAGCCTTTCAGAGCCAAAAGGAGCTTGGCGGCGCTGAACAGAGCCAAACACAGCCTGGTAGAGCCAAGCAGACCCAAACAGTGCCATACAAATCCAAACAGAGCCAAAGAGAACCAAATTGAGCCAAACAGTTCCTCGCACAATGAAATTGAGCCAAACAAAGCCATACAGAGCCAAACAGTGGAAACAGTACCAAACAGAGACCAAGAGAGCCAACGAGTGCCAAACAGGGCCTGGCACAGCCAGACAGAGCTGAACAGAGCCAAACAGAGTAAAACAAAGCCAAACAGATTGAAACAGAGACAAAAAGAGCCTGGCAGGGCCAAACAGAGACAATGGGTGCAAGACAGAGCCTGGCAGAACAAAACAGAGCCAAACAGAGCAAATAGGAGCCTGTTAGAGCCAAACACATCCTCCCAGTGCCATGTAGAGCCTACCCGTGACAAACAAACCAAAGCAGGGTCAAAAAGCCAAACAGAGAAAGCAGAGATAAACAGAGCCAATCAAAGCCAAGCAGTACCAAACAGATTATGGCACAGCCAGACAGAGCTAAACAGAGACAAACAGAGGGAGAATGAGCCAACCAGAGCCTGGCAGAGTCAAACAGATTCTGGCAGAGCCAGACGGAGCCACTCAGAGCCTAAAAGACCCAAACAGAGACAAACAAAGGAAACAGAGTCAAAAAAAGCCAGAAAGAGCCAGAAAAAGCCAATCAGTGCCAAACAGAGAATGGCACAGCTAACCAGAGCTGAAATGAGCCAAACAGAGCTGAATAGAGCGAAACCAAGCCAAAGAATCGAAACAGAGCTAAACAGAGCCTTGTAGTGCCAAACAGAGCCAATAGGTGCCAAACAGAGCCTGCCAGAGCCAAACAGAGCCTGGCAGAGCCAAACAGAGCCTAGCAGAGCCAAATAGAGCCAAACAGGGTCTGGTAGAGCCAAACAGACCAGAATAAAGCTAGACCAATCCAAAGAGAAACAAACTGAGCCAAACAGTGCGTTGCAGAACCAAACTGAGCCAAACAGAACCTGACAGAGAGAAACAGAGCCATACAGAGGCAAACAGAGCATTAAAGAGCCAAACGGAGCCTAACATATCCAAACACTGCTACACAGAGCCAAGCTAAACCAAACAGAGCAAAAGAGAGCCAAACAGAGGCTGGCACAGCCAGACAGAGCTGATCAGAGGCAAAGAGAGCCAAACAGGGCAAAACAAAGCCAACCAGATCGAAACAGAGCCAATCAGATCCTAACAGAGCTGAACCCAGCTAAACGGAGCCATGCAGAACAAAACAGAGCCTGACATTTCCAGACAGAGCTAAACAGAGCCTTTCAGAGCCAAAGGGAGCTTGGCGGAGCTGAACAGAGCCAAACAGAGCCAAACAGAGCCCGGTAGAGCCAAGCAGACCCAAACACTGCCATACAAATCAAAACAGAGCCAAAGAGAACCAAATAGAGCCAAACAGTTCCTCGCACAATGAAATTGAGCCAAGCAAAGCCATACAGAGCCAAACAGAGGAAACAGTGTCAGAGACAAAGAGAGTCAACGAGTGCCAAACAGGGCCTGGCACAGCCAGATAGAGCTGAACAGAGCCAAACAGAGTAAAACGAAGCCAAACAGATTGAAACAAAGCCAAAAAGAGCCTGGCAGGGCCAAACAGAGACAATGGGTGCAAAGCAGAGCCTGGCAGAACTAAACAGAGCCAAACAGAGCAAATAGGAGCCGGTTAGAGCCAAACACAGCCTCCCTGAGCCATGTAGAGCCTACCAGTGCCAAACAAACCAAAGCAGGGACAAACAGCCACACAGAGAAAGCAGAGATAAACAAAGCCAAGCAATGCCAAGCAGTGCCAAACAGATCCTGGCACAGCCAGACAGAGCTAAACAGAGACAAACAGAGGGAGAATGAGCCAACCAGAGCCTGGCAGAGTCAAACAGATTCTGGCAGAGCCAGACGGAGCCACTCAGAGGCTGAAAGACCCAAACTGAGACAAACAGAGGAAACAGAGTCAAACAATAGACCAGAATAATGCCAGACCAATCCAAAGAGAAACAAATTGCGCCAAGCAGTGCGTCACAGAACCAAACTGAGCCAAACAGAGCCTGACAGAGAGAAACAGAACCATACAAAGCCAAACAGAGCCTTAAAGCGCCAAACAGAGCCTAAAAGAGCGAAATACTGCTAAACAGAGCCAAGCAAAACCAAACAGAACAAAACAGAGCCAAACAGAGCCTGGCACAGCCAGACAGAGCAAAACAGAGACAAACAGAGGGAGAATGAGCCAAACAGACCTAGCAGAGCCAAACAGATGCAAACAGTGCCATCCAAATTAAAACAGAGCAAAAAGGAACCAAACAGAGCATTGCAGAGTGAAACAGAGCAAAAGAGACCCTTGCATGTGCAAAAAGGGCTAGAAAGAGCTAAACAGAAACAAACAGAGCCAAACAGAGCCAAGCAGAGCCTGGCAGAGCCAAACAGAGGCTTGAAGAGCCAAACAGATACTGGCAGAGCCAAACAGAGCCTGGCAGAGCCAAAAAGGGAAAAGAAGAAACAGATAGAGGCTGGCAGAGCCAGACTGAGCCAAACAGAGCCAAACAGGCCCTCGGAGAGCCAAAAGGAGCCTGGCTGAGCCACACAGATCCAAAGAGAGCATGATAGAGCAAAAGAGAGCAATACAGAGCCTAGTGAAGCCAGTCAGAGCCTGGCAGAGCCTGGCAGAGACAGACAGGGCAATACAGAGCCATTCAGGACCAAACAGAGCCAATCAGAGCCTACCAGAGACAAACAGAAGAAACATAGTCAAACAGAGCCAAACAAAGCCAATCAGTATAAAACAGAGCCTGGCACAGCCAGACAGAGCTGAACAGAGCCAAACGGAGCAACACAAAGCCAAAGAGATTGAAACAGAGCCTGACAGAGCCTGGCAGTGCAACACAGTGCCCATGTGTGCCAAACAGAGAGTGCCAGAGCCAAAAGAGCCTGGCAGAGCCAAACCGAGCCACACAGTGTCTGGTAGAGCCACAAAGAACAGATCAATGCCAGACAAATCCAAAGAGAAACAAACTGGGCCAGACAGTGACTCGCAGAACCAAACTGAGCCAAACAGAGCCAAACCAAGCCAAACAGAGCCATACAGAGCCAAACAGTGCCTGCAGAGCCAAACAGAACCTAAAAGAGTCAAACACAGTTTAACAGAGTCAAGCAAAACCAAACAGAACAAAGCAGAGCCTGAAATGTCCAAACAGAGCCAAACAGAGCCAAACAGAGCCTGACAGAGAGAAACAGAGACATACAAAGCCAAACAGAGCCGAAAAGCGCCAAACGGAGCCTAAAAGAGCGAAACACTACTAGACAGAGCCAAGCAAAACCAAACAGAACAAAACAAAGCAAAACAGAGCCTGGCACAGCCAGACAGAGCTGATCAGAGCCAAACGGAGCAACACAAAGCTAAAGAGATTGAAACAGAGCCTGACAGAGCCTGGCAGTGCCATACAGTGCCTATGTGTGCCAAACAGAGCCTACCAGAGACAAAGGAGCCTGGCAGAGCCAAACAGAGCCACACAGTGTCTGGTAGAGCCACAAAGAACAGATCAATGCCAAACAAATCCAAAGAGAAACAAACTGGGCCAAACAGTGTCTCGGAGAACCAAACTGAGCCAAACAGAGCCAAACAGGGCAAAACAAAGCCAACCGGATCGAAACAGAGCCAAACAGATCCTAACAGAGCTGAACACAGCTAAACGGAGTCATGCAGAACAAAACAGAGCCTGGCAATTCCAGACAGAGCCAAACAGAGCCTTTCAGAGACAAAAGGAGCTTGGCGGAGCTGAACAGAGCCAAACACAGCCTGGTAGAGCCAAGCAGACCCACAGAGTGCCATACAAATCCAAACAGAGCCAAAGATAACCAAATTGCGCCAAACAGTTCCTCGCAGAGTGAAATTGAGCCAAACAAAGCCATACAGAGCCAAACAGAGGAAACAGTGTCAAACAGAGACAAAGAGAGCCAACGAGTGCCAAACAGGGCCTGGCACAGTCAGACAGAGCTGAACAGAGCCAAACAGAGCCAAACAGAGTAAAACAAAGCCAAACAGATTGAAACAGAGCCAAAAAGAGCCTGGCAGGGCCAAACAGAGACAATGGGTGCAAAACAGAGCCTGACAGAATTAAACACAGCCAAACAGAGCAAATAGGAGCCTGTTAGAGCCAAACACAGCCTCCCAGAGCCATGTAGAGCCTACCAGTGCCAAACAGACCAAAGCAAGGTCAAACAGCCAAACAGAGAAAGCAGAGACAAACAGAGCCAAACAATATCAAGCAGTGCCAAACAGATCCTGGCACAGCCAGACAGAGCTAAACAGAGACAAACAGAGGGAGAATGAGCCAACCAGAGCCTGGCAGAGTCAGACAGACCCACTCAGAGCCTAAAATAGCTAAACAGAGACAAACAGAGGAAACAGAGTCAAACAAAGCCAAACAAAGCCAATCAGTGCCAAACAGAGCCTAAAAGCGCCAAACAGAGCCTAAAAGAGTGAAACACTGCTAGACAGAGCCAAGCAAAACCAAACAGAACAGAACAGAGCCAAACAGAGCCTGGCACAGCCAGACAGAGCTGATCAGAGGTAAGGAGAGCCAAACAGGGCAAAACAAAGCCAACCAGATTGAAACAGAGCCAAACAGATCCTAACAGAGCTGAACACAGCTAAACAGAGCCATGCAGAACAAAACAGAGCCTGGCATTTCCAGACAAGCCAAACAGAGCCTTTCAGAGCCAAAAGGAGCTTGGCGGAGCTGAACAGAGCCAAACAGAGCCTGGTAGAGCCAAGCAGAACCAAACAGTGCCATAAAAATCCAAACAGAGACAAAGAAAATCAAATTGAGCCAAACAGTTCCTTGCAGAATAAAATTGAGCCAAACAAAGCCATACGGTGCCAAACAGTGGACAAAGTGTCAAACAGAGAAAAAGAGAATCAACGAGTGCCAAACTGCGCCAAGCATTGCGTCGCAGAACCAAACTGAGCCAAACACAGCCTGACAGAGAGAAACAGAGCCATACAAAGCCAAACAGAACCTAAAAGCGCCAGAGCCTAAAAGAGCGAAACACTGCTAGACAGAGCCAAACAGTGGAAACAGTGTCAAACAGAGAAAAAGAGAGCCAACAAGTGCCAAACAGGGCCTGGCACAGCCACACAGAGCTGATCAGAGGCAAACAGAGCCAAACAGAGTAAAACAAAGCCAAACAGATTGAAACAGAGCTAAAAAGAGCCTGGCAGGGCCAAACAGAGACAATGGGTGCAAAACAGAGCCTGGCAGAACTAAACACAGCCTCCCAGAGCCATGTAGAGCCTACCAGTGCCAAACAAACCAAAGCAGGGTCAAACAGCCAAACAGAGAAAGCAGAGACAAACAGAGCCAAACAATACCAAGCAGTGCCAAACAGATCCTGGCACAGCCAGACAGAGCTAAACAGAGACAAACAGAGGGAGAATGAGCCAACCAGATCCTGGGAGAGTCAAACAGATTCTGGCAGAGCCAGACAGAGCCACTCAGAGCATAAAATACCCAAACAGAGACAAACAGAGGAAACAGAGTCAAACAAAGCCAAACAAAGCCAATCAGTGCCAAACAGAGCCTGGCACAGCTAGCCAGAGCTGAACTGAGCAAAACAGAGCTGAATGGAGCGAAACCAAGCCAAAGAAATCGAAACAGAGCCAAACAGAGCCTTGCAGTGCCAAACAGAGCCAATAGGTGCCAAACAGAGCCTGCCAGAGCCGAACAGAGTCTGGCAGTGCCAAACAGAGCCAATTGGTGCCACACAGAGCCTTCCAGAGCCCAGAAGAGCCTGGCAGTGCCAAACAGAGCCAGAAGAGACAAATAGAGCCAAACTGTGTCTGGAAGAGCCAAACAGACCAGAGCCTACCAGTGCCAAACAAACCAAAGCAGGGTCAAACAGCCAAACAGAGAAAGCAGAGACAAACAGAGCCAAACAATGCCAAGCAGTGCCAAACAGATCCTGGCATAGCCAGACAGAGCTAAGCAGAGAAAAACAGAGGGAGAATGAGCCAAACAGAGCCTGGCAGAGCCAAACAGATGCAAACAGTGCCATTCAAATCCAAACAGAGCAAAAAGGAACCAAACAGAGCATCGCAGAGTGAAACAGAGCAAAAGAGAGCCCTGCACGTGCAAAAAGGGCCAGAAAGAGCTAAACAGAAACAAACAGAGCCAAACAGAGCCAAGCAGAGCCTGGCAGAGCCAAACAGAGGCTTGAAGAGCCAAACAGATACTGGCAGAGCCAAACAGAGCCTGGCAGAGCCAAACTGGGCCAAACGAAGCCAAACAGGCCCTTGGAGAGCCAAAAGGAGCGTGGCTGAGCCACACAGAGCCAAACAGAGCATGATAGAACAAAAGAGAGCAATACAGAGCCTAGTGAATCCAGTCAGAGCCTGGCAGAGACAAACAGGGTCATACAGAGCCATGCAGAACCAAACAGAGCAAATCAGAGCCTAACAGACCCAAACAGAGACAAACAGAAGAAACAGAGTCAAACAGAGCCAAACAAAGACAATCAGTATCAAACAGAGCCTGGCATAGCCAGACAGAGCTGAACAGAACCAAACGGAGCAACACAAAGCCAAAGAGATTGAAACAGAGCCTGACAGAGCCTGGCAGTGCCATACAGTGCCCATGAGTGCCAAACAGAGCCTGCCAGAGCCAAAAGAGCCTGGCAGAGCCAAACAGAGCCACACAGGGTCTGGTAGAGCCACAAAGAACAGATCAATGCCAGACAAATCCAAAGAGAAACACACTAGGCCAAACAGTGCCTCGCAGAACCAAACTGAGCCAAACAAAGCCAAACAGAGCCAAACAGAGCCTAAAAGCCCGCCAAACAGAGCCAAAAAGAGCGAAACACTGCAGGACAGAGCCAAGCAAAACCAAACAGAACAAAACAGAGCCAAACAGAGCCTGGCACAGCCAGACAGAGCTGATCAGAGGCAAAGAGAGCCAAACAGGGCAAAACAAAACCAACCAGAACGAAACAGAGCCAAACATATTCTAACAGAACTGAACACAGCTAAACGGAGCCATGCAGAACAAAACAGAGCTTGGCATTTCCAGACAGAGCCAAACAGTGCCTTTCAGAGACAAAAGGAGCTTGGCTGAGCTGAACAGAGCCAAACACAGCCTGGTAGAGCCAAGCAGACCCAAACAGTGCCGTACAAATCCAAACAGAGCCAAAGAGAACCAAATTGAGCCAAACAGTTCCTCGCACAATGAAAATGAGCCAAACACAGCCATACAGAGCCAAACAGAGGAAACAGTGTCAAAAAGAGACAAAGAGAGCCAACGAGTGCCAAACAGGGCCTGGCACAGTCAGACAGAGCTGAACAGAGCCAAACAGTGTAAAACAAAGCCAAACAGTTTGAAACTGAGCCAAAAAGAGCCTGGCAGGGCCAAACAGAGACAATGGGTGCAAAACAGAGCCTGGCAGAACTGAACACAGCCAAGCAGAGCAAATAGGAGCCTGTTAGAGCCAAACACAGCCTCCCAGAGCCATGTAGAGCCTACCAGTGCCAAACAAACCAAAGCAGGGTCAAACAGCCAAACAGAGAAAGCAGAGACAAACAGAGCCAAACAATGCCAAGCAGTGCCAAACAGATCCTGGCACAGCCAGACAGAGCTAAACAGAGACAAACAGAGGGAGAATGAGCCAACCAGAGCCTGGCAGAGTCAAACAGATTCTGGCAGAGCCAGACAGAGCCACTCAGAGCCTAAAAGACCCAAACAGAGACAAACAGAGGAATAAGGGTCAAACAAAGCTAAACAAAGCTAATCAGTGCCAAACAGAGCCTAAAAGTGCCAAACAGAGCCTAAAAGAGCGAAACACTGCTAGACAGAGCCAAGCAAAACCAAACAGAACAAAACAGAGCCAAACAGAGCCTGGCACAGCCAGACAGAGCTGATCAGAGGTAAAGAGAGCCAAACAGGGCAAAACAAAGCCAACCAGATTGAAACAGAGCCAAACAGATCCTAACAGAGCTGATCACATCTAAACAGAGCCATGCAGAACAAAACAGAGCCTGGCATTTCCAGACAGAGCCAAACAGAGCCTTTCAGAGCCAAAAGGAGCTTGGCGGAGCTGAACAGAGCCAAACAGAGCCTGGTAGAGCCAAGCAGACCCAAACAGTGCCATAAAAATCCAAACAGAGACAAAGAAAACCAAAGTGAGCAAACAGTTCCTTGCAGAATAAAATTGAGCCAAACAAAGCCATACAGTGCCAAACAGTGGACAAAGTGTCAAACAGAGAGAAAGAGAGCCAACGAGTGCCAAACTGCGCCAAGCAATGCGTCACAGAACCAAACTGAGCCAAACAGCGCCTGACAGAGAGAAACAGAGCCATACAAAGCCAAACAGAACCTAAAAGCGCCAAACAGAGCCTAAAAGAGCGAAACACTGCTAGACAGAGCCAAACAGTGGAAACAGTGTCAAACAGAGAAAAAGAGAGCCAACAAGTGCCAAACAGGGCCTGGCACAGCCAGACAGAGCTGATCAGAGGCAAAGAGAGCCAAACAGGGCAAAAAAAAGCCAACCAGAAAGAAACAGAGCCAAACAGATCCTAACAGAGATGAACACAGCTAAACGGAGCCATACAGAACAAAACAGAGCCTGACATTTCCAGACAGACCCAAACAGAGCCTTTCCGAGCCAAAAGGAGCTTGGCGGAGCTGAACAGAGCCAAACAGAGCCTGGTAGAGCCAAGCAGACCCAAACAGTGCCATAAAAATCCAAACAGAGACAAAGAAAACCAAATTGAGCCAAACAGTTCCTTGCACAATACAATTGAGCCAAGCAAAGCCATACAGTGCCAAACAGTGGACAAAGTGTCAAACAGAGAGAAAGAGAGCCAACGAGTGCCAAACAGGGCCTGGCACAGCCAGGCAGAGCTGAACAGAGCCAAACAGAGTAAAACAAAGCCAAACAGATTGAAACAGAGCCAAAAAGAGACTGGCAGGGCCAAACAGAGACAATGCATGCAAAACAGAGCCTGGCAGAACTAAACAGAGCCGGACAGAGCAAATAGGAGCCTGTTAGAGCCAAACACAGCCTCCCTGAGCCATGTAGAGCCTACCAGTGCCAAACAAGGTGAAACAGGGTCAAACAGCCAGACAGAGAAAGCAGAGCCAAACAATGCCAAGCAGTGCCAAACAGATCCTGGCAGAGCCAAACAGATGCAAACAGAGCTGCATGGAGCGAAACCAAGCCAAAGAGATCAAAACAGAGCCAAACAGAGCCTTGCAGTGCCAAACAGAGCCAATAGGTGCCAAACAGAGCCTGCCAGAGCCAAACAGAATCTGGCAGTGCCAGAAAGAGCCAATAGGTGCCACACAGAGTCTGCCAGAGCCAGAAAGAGCCTGGCAGAGCCAAACAGAGCCTGCCAGAGCCAAACACAGTCTGGCAGTGCCAAACAGAGCCAATAGGTGCCACACAGAGTCTGCCAGAGCCAGAAAGAGCCTGGCAGAGCCGAACAGAGCCTGCCAGAGCCAAACAGAGCCAAACAGAGTCTGGTAGAGCCAAATAGACCAGAATATTGCCAGACCAATCCAAAGAGAAACAAACTGTGCCAGATAGGGCGTCACAGAACCAAAGAGATCAAAACAGAGCCAAACAGAGCCTTGCAGTGCAAAACAGAGCCTTGCAGTGCCAAACAGTGCCTGCCAGAGCCAAACAGAGCCTGGCAGTGCCAAACAGAGCCAGGAGGTGCCACACAGAGTCTGCCAGAGCCAGAAAGAGCCTGGCAGAGCCAAACAGAGCCTGACAGACAGAGACAGAGCCATACAAAGCCAAACAGAGCCTAAAAGCGGCAAACGGGGCCTAAAAGAGCGAAACACTGCTAGACAGAGCCAAGCAAAACCAAACAGAACAAAACAGAGCCAAACAGAGCCTGGCACAGCCAGACAGAGCTGATCAGAGGCAAAGAGAGCCAAACAGGGCAAAACAAAGACAACCAGATCGAAACAGAGCCAAACAGATCCTAACAGAGCTGAACACAGCTAAACGGAGTCATGCAGAACAAAACAGCGCCTGGCATTTCCAGACAGTGCCAAACAGAGCCTTTCAGAGCCAAAAGGAGCTTGGCGGAGCTGAACAGAGCCAAACACAGCCTGGTAGAGCCAGGCAGACCCAAACAGTGCCATACAAATCCAAACAGAGCCAAAGAGAACCAAACTGATCCTAACAGTTCCTCGCAGAATGAAATTGAGCCAAGCAAAGCCATACAGAGCCAAACAGAGGAAACAGTGTCAAACAGAGACAACGAGAGCCAACGAGTGCCAAACAGGGCCTGGCACAGCCAGACAGAGCTGAACAGAGCCAAACAGAGCCAAACAGAGTAAAACAAAGCCAAACAGATTGAAACAGAGCCAAAAAGAGCTTGGCAGGGCCAAACAGAGACAATGGGTGCAAAACAGAGCCTGGCAGAACTAAACAGAGCCAAACAGAGCAAATAGGAGCCTGTTAGAGCCAAACACAGCCTCCCAGAGCCATGTAGAGCCTACCAGTGCCAAACAAGGTGAAGCAGGGTCAAACACCCAGACAGAGAAAGCAGAGCCAAACAATGCCAAGCAGTGCCAAACAGAGCCGACAGGTGCCACACAGAGTCTGCCAGAGCCAGAAAGAGCCTGGCTGAGCCAAACAGAGCCAAACAGAGTCTGGCAGTGCCAAACACAGTCAATAGGTGCCACACAGTGTCTGCCAGAGCCAGAAAGAGCCTGGCAGAGCCAAACAGAGCCTACCAGAGCCAAACAGAGTCTGGCAGTGCCAAACAGAGCCAATAGGTGCCAAAGAGATTCTGCCAGAGCCAGAAAGAGCCTGGCAGAGCCAAACAGAGCCTGGCAGAGCCAAACAGGGCCAAACCCTGTCTGGTAGAGCCAAACAGACCAGAATAATGCGAGACCAATCCAAAGAGAAACAAACTGCGCCAAGCAGTGCGTCGCAGAACCAAACTGAGCCAAACAGAGCCTGACAGAGAGTAACAGAGCCACACAAAGCCAAACAGAGCCTAGAAGCGCCAAACAGAGCCTAAAAGTGCGAAACACTGCTAGACAGAGCCAAGCAAAACCAAACAGAACAAAAAAGAGCCAGACAGAGCCTGGCACAGCCAGACAGAGCTGATCAGAGGCAAAGAGAGCCAAACAGGGCAAAACAAAGCCAACCAGATCGAAACAGAGCCAAACAGATCCCAACAGAGCTGAACACAGCTAAATGGAGCCATGCAGAACAAAACAGAGCCTGGCATTTCCAGACAGAGCCAAACAGAGACGTTCAGAGCCAAAAGGAGCTTGGCGAAGCTGAACAGAGCCTAACACAACCTGGTAGAGCCAAGCAGACCCAAACAGTGCCATACAAATCCAAACAGAGCCAAAGAGAACCAAACTGAGCCAAACAGGTCCTCGCACAATGAAATTGAGCCAAACAAAGCCAGACAGAGCCAAACAGTGGAAACAGTGTCAAACAGAGACAAAGAGTGCCAACGAGTGCCAAACAGGGCCTGGCACAGCCACACAGAGCTGATCAGAGGCAAAGAGAGCCAAACAGGGCAAAAAAAAGCCAAACAGATCGAAACAGAGCCAAACAGATCCTAACAGAGCTGCACACAGCTAAACGGAGCCATGTAGAACAAAACAGAGCCTGACATTTCCAGACAGACCCAAACAGAGCCTTTCAGAGCCAAAAGGAGCTTGGCGGAGCTGAACAGAGCCAAACAGAGCCAAACACAGCCTGGTAGAGCCAAGCAGACCCAAACAGTGCCATACAAATCCAAACAGAGCCAAAGAGAACCAAATTGAGCCAAACAGTTCCTCGCACAATGAAATTGAGCCAAGCAAAGCCATGCAGAGCCAAACAGAGGAAACAGAGTCAAACAGAGACAAAGAGAGCCAACGAGTGCCAAACAGGGCCTGGCACAGCCAGGCAGAGCTGAACAGAGCCAAACGGAGTAAAACAAAGCCAAACAGATTGAAACAGAGCTAAAAAGAGCCTGGCAGGGCCAAATAGAGACAATGGGTGCAAAACAGAGCCTGGCAGAACTAAACAGAGCCAAACAGAGCAAATAGGAGCCTGTTAGAGCCAAACACAGCCTCCCTGAGCCATGTAGAGCCTACCAGTGCCAAACAATGCCAAGCAGTGCCAAACAGATCGTGGCACAGCCAGACAGAGCTAAACAGAGACAAACAGAGGGAGAATGAGCCAAACAGAGCCTGGCAGAGCCAAACAGATGCAAGCAGAGCTGCATGGAGCGAAACCAAGCCAAAGAGATCGAAACACAGCCAAACAGAGCCTTGCCGTGCCAAACAGAGACTTGCAGTGCCAAACAGAGACTGCCAGAGCCAAACACAGTCTGGCAGTGCCACGCAGAGCCAATAGGTGCCACACAGAGTCTGCCAGAGCCAGAAAGAGCCTGGCTGAGCCAAACAGAGCCAAACAGTGTCTGGTAGAGCCAAATAGACCAGAATAATGCCAGACCAATCCAAAGAGAAACAAACTGTGCCAAGCTTTGCGTCACAGAACCAAACTGAGCCAAACAGAGCCTGACAGAGAGAAACAGAACCATACAAAGCCAAACAGAGCCTAAAAGCGCTTAACAGAGCCTAAAAGAGCGAAACACTGCTAAACAGAGCCAAGCAAAACCAAACAGAACAAGACAGAGCCAAACAGAGCCCGGCACAGCCAGACAGAGCTAAACAGAGACAAACAGAGGGAGAATGAGCCAAACAGAGCCTGGCAGAGCCAAACAGATGCAAACAGTGCCTTCCAAATCCAAACAGAGCAAAAAGGAACCAAACAGAGCATCGCAGAGTGAAACAGGCCGAAAGAGAGCCTTGCACGTGCAAAAAGGGCCAGAAAGAGCTAAACAGAAACAAACAGAGCCAAACAGAGCCAAGCAGAGCCTGGCAGAGCTAAACAGAGGCTTGAAGAGCCAAACAGATACTGGCAGAGCCAAACAGAGCCTGGCAGAGCCAGAAAGGGAAAAGAAGAAACAAATAGAGCCTGGCAGAGCCAAACTGAGCCAAACAGAGCCAAACAGGCCCTCGGAGAGCCAAAGGGAGCCTGGCTGAGACACACAGAGCCAAACAGAGCATGATAGAGCAAAAGAGAGCAATACAGAGCCGGGTGAAGCCAGTCAGAGCCTGGCAGAGCCTGGCAGAGACAAACAGGGCCATACAGAGCCATGCAGAACCAAACAGAGCAAATCAGAGCCTAACAGACCCAAACAGAGACAAACAGAAGAAACAGAGTCAAACAGAGCCAAACAAAGCCAATCAGTATCAAACAGAGCCTGGCACAGCCAGACAGAGCTGAACAGAGCCAAACGGAGCAACACAAAGCCAAAGAGATTGAAACAGAGCCTGACAGAGCCTGGCAGTGCCATACAGTGCCCATGTGTGCCAAACAGAGCCAAAAGAGCCAAAAGAGCCTGGCAGAGCCAAACAGAGTCACACAGTGTCTGGTAGAGCCACAAAGAACAGATCAAAGCCAGACAAATCCAAAGAGAAACAAACTGGGCCAAACAGTGCCTCGCAGAACCAAACTGAGCCAAACAGAGCCTGACAGAGCGAAACAGAGCCATACAGAGCCAAACAGTGCCTGGCAGAACCAAACAGAAACTAAAAGAGCCAAACACAGCTCAACAGAGTCAAGCAAAACCAAACAGAACAAAGCAGAGCCTGACATGTCCAAACAGAGCCAAACAGAGCCTGGCATAGCCAGAAAGAGCTGATCAGTGCCAAAGAGAGCCAAACAGGGCAAAACAAAGGCAAACAGGTCGAAACAGAGCCGAACAGAGCCTAACAGAGCTGAACACAGCTAAACCGAGCCACGCAGAACAAAACAAAGCCTGGCATGTCCAGACAGAGCCAAACAGAGCCTTTCAGAGCTAAAAGGAGCTGGGCAGAGCTGAACAGAGCCAAACCGAGCCAAACAGAGTCTGGCAGAGCCACACAGAGCCACTCAGATCTTAACAGACCCAAACAGAGACAAACAGAGGAAACAGAGTCAAGCAAAGCCAAACAAAGCCAATCAGTGCCAAGCAGAGCCTGGCACAGCCAGCCAGAGCTGAACTGAGCCAAACAGAGCTGCATGGAGCGAAACCAAGCCAAAGAGATTGAAACAGAGCCAAACAGAGCCTTGCAGTGCCAAACAAAGCCTTGCAGTGCCAAACAGGGCCTGCCAGAGCCAAACAGAACCTGGCAGTGCCAAACAGAGCCAATAGGTGCCAAACAGAACAAAAACAGAAAAACCTGGAAAAACTCAGCAGGTCTGGCAGCATCGGCGGAGAAGAAAAGAGTTGGCGTTTCGAGTCCTCATGACCCTTCGACAGAACTAGGTGAATCCCAGGAAGGGTTGAAATATAAGCTGGTTTAAGGTGGGGGGGGTGGTTTGGGTGGGGGGAGAGGGAGAGAAGTGGAGGGGGGTGGTGTGGTTGTAGGCAAAAGCAGTGATAGAAGCAGATAATCAAAAGATGTCACAGATGGCAGAACAAAAGAACACATAGGTGTCGAAGTTGTTGATATTATCTAAACGAATGTGCTAATTAAGAATGGATGGTAGGGCACTCAAGGTATAGCTCTAGTGGGGGTGGGGGGAGCATAAAAGATTTTAAAATATTTAAAATTATTGGAAATAGGAGGAGGGAAAAAGAAAAATCTATATAATTTATTGGAAAAAACAAAAGGAAGGGGGAAGAAACAGAAGGCGGGTGGGGATGGAGGAGGGAGGTCAAGACCTAAAGTTGTTGAATTCAATATTCAGTCCGGAAGGCTGTCAAGTGCCTAGTTGGAAGATGAGGTGTTGTTCCTCCAGTTTGAATTGGGCTTCACTGGAACAATGCAGCAAGCCAAGGACAGACATGTGGGCAAGAGAGCAGGGTGGAGTGTTGAAATGGTAAGCGACAGGGAGGTTTGGCTCATTCTTGCAGGCAGACCACAGGTGTTCTGCAAAGCAGTCGCCCAGTTTACGTTTGGTCTCTCCAATGTAGAGGAGACCGCATTGGGAGCAACGAATGCAGTAGACTAAGTTGGGGGAAATGCAAGTGAAATGTTGCTTCACTTGAAAGGAGTGTTTGGGCCCTTGGACCAGGGTGTCCCAGAGGGAACGATCCCTATGGAATGCCGATAAGGGGGGTGAAGGGAAGATGTGTTTGGTAGTGACATCATGCTGGAGTTGGCGGCAATGGCGGAGGATGATCCTTTGAATGCGGAGGCTGGTGGGGTAATAAGTGAGGACAAGGGGTACCCTATCATGTTTCTGGGAGGGAGGAGAAGGCGTGAGGGCGGATGCGTGGGAGATGGGCTGGACTATGTTGAGGGCCCTGTCAATGACCGTGGGTGGAAAACCTCGGTTAAGGAAGAAGTAGGACATGTCAGAGGAACTGTTTTTGAAGGTAGCATCATCGGAACAGATGCGACGGGGGTGAAGGAACTGAGAGAATGGGATGGAGTCCTTACAGGAAGCGGGGTGTGAGGAGCTGTAGTCGAGGTAGCTGTGGGAGTCGGTAGGCTTGTAATGGATATTGGTGGACAGTCTATCACCAGAGATTGAGACAGAGAGGTCAAGGAAGGGAAGGGAAGTGTCAGAGATGGACCATGTGAAAGTGATGGAGGGGTGGAGATTGGAAGCAAAATTAATAAATTTTTCCAAGTCCCAACGAGAGCACGAAGCAGCACCGAAGTAATCATCGATGTACCGGAGAAAGAGTTGTGGAAGGGGGCTGGAGTAGGACTGGAACAAGGAATGTTCCACATACACCATAAAGAGACAGGCATAGCTGGGGCCCATGTGGGTACCCATAGCCACACCTTTTATTTGGAGGAAGTGAGAGGAGTTGAAGGAAAAATTGTTCAGTGTGAGAACAAGTTCAGCCAGACGGAGGAGAGTAGTGGTGGATGGGGATTGTTCGGACCTCTGTTCGAGGAAGAAGCTAAGGGCCCTCAGACCATCCTGGTAGGGGATGGAGGTGGAGAGGGATTGGATGTCCATGGTGAAGAGGAAGCGGTTGGGGCCAGGGAACTGGAAATTGTTGATGTGACGTAAAGTGTCAGAGGAATCACGGATGTAGGTGGGAAGGGACTGGACAAGGGGAGAGAGAAGGGAGTCAAGATAATGAGAGATGAGTTCTGTGGGGCAGGACACGATTGGTCTACTGGGGCCGTTCTGTTTGTGGATTTTGGGTAGGAGGTAGAAGCGGGCCGTCCGAGGTTGGGTGACTATCAGGTTGGAAGCTGTGGGAGGAAGATCCCCAGAGGAGATGAGGTCAGTGACAGTCCTGGAAACAATGGCTTGATGTTCAGTGGTGGGTTCATGGTCCAGGGAGAGGTAGGAGGAAGTGTCTGTGAGTTGACGCTCAGCCTCCGCGAGGTAGAGGTCAGTGCGCCAGACAACAACAGCACCACTCTTGTCAGTGGGTTTGATGACGATGTCAGGGTTGGACCTGAGAGAATGGAGTGCAGTAAGTTCAGCGAGAGAGAGATTAGAATGGGTGAGAGGAGCAGAGAAATTGGGACGACTAATGTCACGCCAACAGTTCTCAATGAAAAGATCGAGAGAAGGTAAGAATCCAGAGGGAGGGGTCCAGTGGAGGGAGAATATTGGAGGTGGGTGAAAGGATGCATTGAACGTGGAGAGGACTCCTGCCCAAAGAAGTGATCCCGGAGACGAAGACGGCGGAAGAAGAGTTCAGCATCGTGCCGAGCCCAAAATTCATTGAGGTGAGGGCATAGGGGTATGCAACTCAGTCCTTTGCTGAGCACTGAACGTTCAGCATCGGAGAGGGGAAGGTCAGGGGGTATAGTGAATACACGGCTGGGGCTGTCATTGGAAAATGGGGTGGGGACGGAGGAACAGGCAGGGGTGGAGGGTCCTAGATGGGTGTTGGTGTCAATGAGTTGTTGGAGCTTGCGTTCTTTAGCACTTGAGAGAAAGAGAAAAAGTTTCTTGTTGAGGCGTCGGATGAGCCGAAGAATAAAATGAAACTGGGGGCACATGCAGCTTTGAAAAAGGGTACGGCGGTGCTGCTGGAGGGAGAGGTCGAGTGTGTTCATATGGCGGCGCATGGCACTGAGTGTGGATCTCAGGATGTGACGGGAACAGCAGTCCGAGAAACATTTTGTGTCCCGGAAATACCTGTAATCCTGGGTGGGTTTGAAACATGAGGGGTGGAATTTCAGTTGAAATCCAAGTGGGGTAATTCGGAGACGGAGACAGTCACTGAGAAAGGAGATATGGCTGTGAAAGCGGGTTTTAGTAAGCACCTTGTCAAGCACCAGGAGAGAAATGGAAAGCAATGAAGGTGAACAAGGCAAAAGAGAGATACGGAAATCTTGTCGCAGAGACGAACAGAACTTCTTCAAGGAGGTAGGCATTTCTTGAAGAGCAGTAGCAGGCAATTAAACACAGAGATAAAAACAAAAAACTGCGGATGCTGGAAATCCAAAATAAAAACAGAATTACCTGGAAAAACTCAGCAGGTCTGGCAGCATCGGCGAAGAAGAAAAGAGTTGACGTTTCGAGTCCTCATGACCCTTCGACAGAACTAGGTGAATCCCAGGAAAGGTTGAAATATAAGCTGGTTTAAGGTGGGGGGTGTTTTGGGTGGGGGGAGAGGGAGAGAGGTGGAGGGGGTTGGTGTGGTTGTAGGCAAAAGCAGTGATAGAAGCAGATCATCAAAAGATGTCACAGACGGGAGAACAAAAGAACACATAGGTGTCGAAGTTGGTGATATTATCTAAACGAATGTGCTAATTAAGAATGGATGGTAGGGCACTCAAGGTATAGCTCCAGTGGGGGTGGGGAGAGCATAAAAGATTTAAAAATATTTAAAAATAATGGAAATAGGAGGAGGGAAAAAGAAAAATCTTTATAATTCATTGGAAAAAAACAAAAGGAAGGGGGAAGAAAGAGAAGGGGGGTGGGGATGGAGAAGGGAGGTCAAGACCAAAAGTTGTTGAATTCACTATTCAGTCTGGAAGGCTGTAAAGTGCCTAGTCGGAAGATGAGGTGTTGTTCCTCCAGTTTGCATTGGGCTTCACTGGAACAATGCAGCAAGCCAAGGACAGACATGTGGGCAAGAGAGCAAGGTGCCAAACAGAGCCTGCCAGAGCCAAACAGAGTCTGGCAGGGCCAAACAGAGCCAATAGGTGCCAAACAGAGACTGCCAAAGCCAAAAAGAGCCTGGCAGAGCCAAACAGAGCCTGGCAGAGGCGAACAGAGCCAGGCAGAGCCAAAGAGAGCCAAACAGTGTCTGGTAGAGCCAAACAGACCGGAATAATGCCAGACCAATTCAAAGAGAAACAAATTGCGCCAAACAGTGCCTCACAGAACCAAACTGAGCCAAAGAGAACCTGACAGAGAGAAACAGAGCCAAACAGAGCATTAAAACGCAAAACGGAGGAGCCAAACATTGCTAAACAGAGCCAAGCAAAACCAAACAGAACAAAACAGAGCCAAACAGAGTCAAACAGAGCCTGGCACAGCCAAACAGAGCTGATCAGAGCCAAAGAGAGCCAAACAGGGCAAAACAAAGCCAAACAGATCGAAACAGAGCCAAACAGATCCTAACAGAGCGGAACACAGCAAAACAGAGCCAAGTAGCACAACACAGAGCCTGGCATGTCAAGACAGACCCAAACAGAGCCTTTCACAGCCAAAAGGAGCTTGGCAGAGCTGAACAGAGCCAAACAGAGCCGGGTAGAGCCAAGCAGACCCAAACAGTGCCATACAAATCCAAACAGAGCCAAAGAGAACCAAATTGAGCCAAACAGTTGCTCACAGAATGAAATTGAGCCAAGCAAAGCCATAACAGAGCCAAACAGTGGAAAAAGACTCAAGCAGAGAGAAAGTGAGCCAACGAGTGCCAAACAGGGCCTGGCATAGCCAGACAGAGTGGAACAGAGCCAAACAGAGCCATACAGAGTAAAACAAAGCCAAACAGATTGAAACAGAGCCAAACAGAGCCTGGCAGGGCCAAACAGAGGCAAACAGGGCCATCCAAATCCAAACAGAGCCAAAGGGAACCAAACAGAGCATCACAGAGTGAAACAGAGCAAAAGAGAGCCTCGCGTGTGCAAACAGAGTCAAAAAGAGCTAAACAGAACCAAACAGAGCCAAGCAGAGCCTGGCAGAGCCAAACAGAGGCTGGAAGAGCCAAACAGATACTGGCCCAGCCAAACAGAGCCTGGTAGAGGCAGACAGAGCCAACCAGAGCCTAACAGCCCCAAAAAGAGACAAACAGAGGAAACAGCCAAACAGAGCCAAACAAGGCCAATCAGTGCCAAACAGAGCCTGGCACAGCCAAACAGAGCTGGACGGAGCTGAACAGAGCCAAATGGAGCAAAACAAAGAAAAAGAGATTGAAACAGAGCCAATCAGAGCCTTGCAGTGCCCAATAAAGCCAAAAGGTGCCAAAGAGAGGCTGCCAGAGCCAGAAAGAGCCTGGCAGAGCCAAACAGAGCCTGGCAGAGCAAAACAGAACCCAACAGTGTCTGATAGAGCCGAACAGAACAGAACAATGCCAGACAAATCCAAAGAGAAACAAACTGTGCTAAACAGTGCCTCGCAGAACCAAACTGAGCCACACAGAGCCTGGCAGAACCAAACAGGGCCATACAGAGCCAAACAGTGCCAAAGAGAACCTAAAAGAGTCAAACACAGCTCAACAGAGTCAAGCAAAACCAAACAGAACAGAGCAGAGCCTGACATATCCAAACAGAGCCAAACACAGCCAAACAGGGCCTGGCACAGCCAGACAGACCTGAACAGAGCCAAACAGAGCCTAACAGAGTCTGGCAGGGCCAAGCATACACACTGGGTGCCAAACAGAGCCTGGTAGAGATAAACAGAGCCAGACAGAGCAAATAGGAGCCTGTCAGAACCAGAAACAGCCTCCCAGAGCATTGTAGAGCCTACCAGTGCCAAACAAAGCAAAGCAGAGTCAAACAGCCAAACAGAGAAAGCAGAGACAAACAGAGACAAACATAGCCAAGCAGTACCAAACAGATCCTGACACAGCCAGACAGAGCTGAACAGGGACAAACAGGGGGAGAATGAGCCAAACAGATGCAAACAGGGCCATCCAAATCCAAACAGAGCCAAAAGAAACCAAACAGAGCATCGCAGAGTGAACCAGCGCAATAGAGAGCCTTGCAAGTGCAAACAGAGCCAAAAAGAGCTAAACAGAACCAAACAGAGCCAAACAGAGCCAAGCAGAGCCTGGCAGAGCCAAACAGAGGCTGGAAGAGCAAAACAGATACTGGCAGAGCCAATCAGAGTCTGCCAGAGCCAGAAAGAGCCAATCAGAGTCTCACACACACAAACGGAGACAAACAGAGCAAACAGAGTCAAACAAAGCCAATCAAAGCCAAGCAGTGCCAAACAGATCCTGACACAGCCAGACCGAGCTGAACAGAGACAAACAGAGGGCGAATATGCCAAACAGAGCCTGACAGAGCCAAACAGATGCAAACAGGGTCAAACAAATCCAAACAGAGCCAAAGGGAAGCAAACAGAGCATCGCAGAGTGAAACAGAGCAAAAGAGACCCTTTCATGTGCAAACAGAGCCAAAAAGAGCTAGACAGAACCAAACAGAGCCAAACAGAGGCTGGAAGAGCCAAACAGATACTGGCAGAGCCGAACAGAGCCTGGCAGAGCCAAACAGAGACAAACAGTGTCTGGTAGAGCCAAATAGACCAGAATAATGCCAGACCAATCCAAAGAGAAACAAACTGTGCCAAGCAGTGCGTCACAGAACCAAACTGAGCCAAACAGAGCCTGACAAAGAAAAACAGAACCATATAAAGCCAAACAGAGCCTAAAAGCGCCAAACAGAGCCTAAAGGAGCGAAACACTGCTAAACAGAGCCAAGCAAAACCAAACAGAACAAGACAGAGCCAAACAGAGCCCGGCACAGCCAGACAGAGCTAAACAGAGACAAACAGAGGGAGAATGAGCCAAACAGAGCCTGGCAGAGCCAAACAGATGCAAACAGTGCCATCCAAATCCAAGCGGAGCAAAAAGGAACCAAACAGACCATCGCAGAGTGAAACAGACCAAAAGAGAGACCTGCACGTGCAAAAAGGGCCAGAAAGAGCTAAACAGAAACAAACAGAGCCAAACAGAGCCAAGCAGAGCCTGGCAGAGCCAAACAGAGGCTTGAAGAGCCAAACAGATACTGGCAGAGCCAAACAGAGCCTGGCAGAGCCAAAAAGGGAAAAGAAGAAACAAATAGAGCCTGGCAGAGCCAAACTGAGCCAAACAGAGCCAAACAGGCCCTCGGAGAGCCAAAAGGAGCCTTGCTGAGCCACACAGAGCCAAACAGAGCATGATAGAGCAAAAGAGAGCAATACAGAGCCTAGTGAAGCCAGTCAGAGCCTGGCAGAGCCTGGCAGAGACAAACAGGGCCATACAGAGCCATGCAGAACCAAACAGAGCAAATCAGAGCCTAACAGACCCAAACAGAGACAAACAGAAGAAACAGAGTCAAACTGAGCCAAACAAAGCCAATCAGTATCAAACAGAGCCTGGCACAGCCAGACAGAGCTGAACAGAGCCAAACAGAGCAACACAAAGCCAAAGAGATTGAAACAGAGCCTGACAGAGCCTGGCAGTGCCATACAATGCCCATGTGTGCCAAACAGAGCCTGCCAGAGCCAAAAGAGCCTGGCAGAACCAAACAGAGCCACACAGTGTTTGGTAGAGCCACAAAGAACAGATCAATGTCAGACAACTCCAAAGAGAAACAAACTGGGCCAAACAGTGCCTCGCAGAACCAAACTGAGCCAAACAGAGCCAAACAGAGCCAGACAGAGCCATACAGAGCCAGACAGTGCCTGGCACAGCCAAACAGAACCTAAAAGAGCCAAACACAGCTTAAGAGAGTCAAGTGAAACCAAACAGAACAAAGCAGAGCCTGACATATCCAAACAGAGCCAAACAGAGCCTGACAGAGCCTGACAGAGCCTGACAGAGAGAAACAGAGCCATACAAATCCAAACAGAGCCAAAGAGAACCAAATTGAGCCAAACAGTTGCTCACAGAATGAAACTAAGCCAAGCAAAGCCATAACAGAGCCAAACAGTGGAAAAAGACTCAAGCAGAGAGAAAGTGAGCCAACGAGTGCCAAACAGGGCCTGGCATAGCCAGACAGAGTGGAACAGAGCCAAACAGAGCCATACAGAGTAAAACAAAGCCAAACAGATTGAAACAGAGCCAAACAGAGCCTGGCAGGGCCAAACAGAGGCAAACAGGGCCATCCAAATCCAAACAGAGCCAAAGGGAACCAAACAGAGCATCACAGAGTGAAACAGAGCAAAAGAGAGCCTCGCATGTGCAAACAGAGTCAAAAAGAGCTAAACAGAACCAAACAGAGCCAAACAGAGCCAAGCAGAGCCTGGCAGAGCCAAACAGAGGCTGGAAGAGCCAAACAGAGGCTGGAAGAGCCAAACAGAGGCTGGAAGAGCCAAACAGATACTGGCCCAGCCAAACAGAGCCTGGTAGAGGCAGACAGAGCCAACCAGAGCCTAACAGCCCCAAAAAGAGACAAACAGAGGAAACAGCCAAACAGAGCCAAACAAGGCCAATCAGTGCCAAACAGAGCCTGGCACAGCCAAACAGAGCTGGACGGAGCTGAACAGAGCCAAATGGAGCAAAACAAAGAAAAAGAGATTGAAACAGAGCCAATCAGAGCCTTGCAGTGCCCAATAAAGCCAAAAGGTGCCAAAGAGAGGCTGCCAGAGCCAGAAAGAGCCTGGCAGAGCCAAACAGAGCCGGGCAGAGCAAAACAGAACCCAACAGTGTCTGATAGAGCCGAACAGAACAGAACAATGCCAGACAAATCCAAAGAGAAACAAACTGTGCTAAACAGTGCGTCGAAGAAACAAACTGAGCCACACAGAGCCTGGCAGAGCCAAACAGAGCCATACAGAGCCAAACAGTGCCAAAGAGAACCTAAAAGAGTCAAACACAGCTCAACAGAGTCAAGCAAAACCAAACAGAACAGAGCAGAGCCTGACATATCCAAACAGAGCCAAACACAGCGAAACAGGACCTGGCACAGCCAGACAGACCTGAACAGAGCCAAACAGAGCCTAACAGAGCCTGGCAGGGCCAAGCATAGACAATGGGTGCCAAACAGAGCCTGGTAGAGATAAACAGAGCCAGACAGAGCAAATAGGAGCCTGTCAGATCCAAACACAGCCTCCCAGAGCCATGTAGAGCCTACAAGTGCCAAACAAAGCAAAGCAGAGTCAAACAGCCGAACAGAGAAAGCAGAGACAAACAGAGACAAACATAGCAAAGCTGTGCCAAACAGATCCTGACACAGCCAGACAGAGCTGAACAGAGACAAACAGGGGGAGAATGAGCCAAACAGATGCAAACAGGGCCATCCAAATCCAAACAGAGCCAAAAGAAACCAAACAGAGCATCGCAGAGTGAACCAGAGCAATAGAGAGCCTTGCAAGTGCAAACAGAGCCAAACAGAGCCAAGCAGAGCCTGGCAGAGCCAAACAGAGGTTGGAAAAGCCAAACAGATACTGGCAGAGCCAATCAGAGTCTGCCAGAGCCAGACAGAGCCACTCAGAGCCTCAAACACACAAACGGAGACAAACAGAGCAAACAGAGTCAAACAAAGCCAATCAAAGCCAAGCAGGGCCAAACAGATCCTGACACAGCCAGACAGAGCTGAACAGAGACAAACAGAGGGTGAATGTGCCAAACAGAGCCTGGCAGAGCTAAACAGATGCAAACAGGGTCAAACAAATCCAAACAGAGCCAAAGGGAAGCAAACAGAGCATCGCAGAATGAAACAGAGCAAAAGAGACCCTTTCATGTGCAAACAGAGCCAAAAAGAGCTAGACAGAACCAAACAGAGCCAAACAGAGGCTGGAAGAGCCAAACAGATACTGGCAGAGCCAATCAGAGCCTGCCAGAGCCAGACAGAGCCAATCAGAGCCTAACACACACAAATGGAGCCAAACAGAGCAAACAGAGTCAAACAAAGCCAATCAAAGCCAATCAGTGCCAAACAGAGCCTGTCACAGCCAGACAGAGCTGAACAGAGCCAAATGGAGCAAAACAAAGAAAAAGAGATCGAAACAGAGCCAAGCAGAGCCTTGCAGAGCCCAACAGAGCCAATAGGTGCCCAACAGAGCCTGCCAGAGCCAGAAAGAGCCTGGCAGAGCCAAACAGAGCCCAACAGTGTCTGGTAGAGCCAAACAGAACAGGACAATGCCAGACAAATCCAAAGAGAAACAAACTGGGCCAAACAGAAACAGAATAACCTGGAAAAACTCAGCAGGTCTGGCAGCATCAGCGGAGAAGAAAAGAGTTGACGTTTCGAGTCCTCATGACCCTTCGACAGAACTTGAGTGAGTCCAAGAAAGGGGTGAAATATAAGCTGGTTTAATGTGTGTTGGGGGGGGAGTGGTTTGGGTGGGGGGAGAAAGGGAGAAGTGGAGGGGGTGGTGTGGTTGTAGGGACAAACAAGCAGTAATGGAAGCAGATCATCAAAAGAAGTCACAAACAACAGAACAAAAGAACACATAGGTGTTAAAGTTGGTGATATTATCTAAATGAATTTGCTAATTAAGAATGGATGGTAGGGCACTCAAGGTATAGCTCTAGTGGGGGTGGGGGGAGCATAAAAGATTTAAAAATATTTAAAAATAATGGAAATAGGTTGGAAAAGAAAAATCTATATAATTTATTGGAAAAAACAAAAGGAAGGGGGAAACAGAAAGGGGGTGGGGATGGAGGAGGGAGCTCAAGACCTAAAGTTGTTAAATTCACTATTCAGTCCGGAAGGCTGTAAAGTGCCTAGTCGGAAGATGAGGTGTTGTTCCTCCAGTTTGCGTTGGGCTTCACTGGATCAATGCAGCAAGCCAAGGACAGACATGTGGGCAAGAGAGCAGGGTGGAGTGTTAAAATGGCAAGCGACAGGGAGGTTTGGGTCATTCTTGCGGACAGACCGCAGGTGTTCTGCAAAGTGGTCGCCCAGTTTACGTTTGGTCTCTCCAATGTAGAGGAAACCATATTGGGAGCGACGAATGCAAGTGAAATGCTGCTTCATTTGAAAGGAGTGTTTGGGCCCTTGGATGGTGAGGAGAGAGGAAGTGAAGGGGCAGGTGTTGCATCTTTTGCGTTGCCATGGGGTGGTGCCATATGAGGGGGTTGAGGAGTAGGGGGTGATGGAGGAGTGGACCAGGGTGTCCCGAAAAGAATGATCCCGACGGAATGCCGATAGGGGGGGTGAAGGGAAGATGCGTTTGATGGTGGAACCACGCTGGAGTTGGCGGAAATGACGGAGGATGATCCTTTGAGTGCAGAGGCTGGTGGGGTGATAAGTGAGGACAAGGGGCCAAACAGTGCCTCGCAGAACCAAATTAAGCCAAACAGAGCCTGACAGAGCCAAACAGGGCCATACACAGCCAAACAGAGCCTGGTAGAGCAAAACAAAGCCTAAAGGACCCAAACCCATCTAAACAGACTCAAGTAGAACCAAACAGAACAAAACAGAGCTTGACATGTCCAAACAGTGCCAAACAGAGCCTGGCACAGCAAGACAGAGCTGATCAGAGCCAAAGAGAGCCAAACACTGCAAAACAAAACCAAACAGATGGAAACAGAGCCAGACAAAGCCTAACAGAGCTGAACACAGCTAAACAGAGCCAAGCAGAACAAAACAGAGCCTGGCATGTCCAGACAGAGAAAAACAGATCCTTTCAGAGCCAAAAGGAGCTTGGCGGAGCTGAACAGAGCCAAACAGAGCCAAACAGAGCCAAACAGAGACTGGCACAGCCAGACAGAGCTGATCAGAGCCAAAGAGAGCCAAACAAAGCAAAACAAAGGCAAACAGATCGAAACAGAGCCAAACAGATCCTAACAGAGATGAACACAGTTAAACAGAGCCAAGCAGAACAAAACAGGGCCTGGCATGTCCACACAGACCCAAACAGATCCTTTCAGAGCCAAAAGGAGCTTGGCGGAGCTGAACAGAGCCAAACAGAGCCAAACAGAGTCTGGCAGAGCCAAGCAGACCAAACAGTGCCGCACAAATCCAAACAGAGCCAAAGAGAACCAAATTGAGCCAAACAGTTCCTCGCAGAATGAAACTGGGCAAGGCAAAGCCATACAGAGCCAAACTGTGGAAACAAAGTCAAACTGAGACAAAGAGAGCCAACGAGTGCCAAACAGAGCCTGGCACAGCCAGACAGAGCGAGACAGAGCCAATCAGAGTAAAATGAAGCCAAACAGATTGAAACAGACCCAACCAGAACCTGGCAGGGCCAAACAGAGACAATTGGTACCAAACAAAGCCTGGCAGAGCTAAACAGAGCCAGACAGAGCAAATAGGAGCCTGTCAGATCCAAACACAGCCTCCCAGAGCAATGTAGAGCCTACAAGTGCCAAACAAAGTGAAGCGGAGTCAAACAGCCAGACAGAGAAAGCAGAGACAAACAGAGACAAACAGAGCCAAACATAGCCAAGCAGTGCCAAACAGATCCTGACACAGCCAGACAGAACTGAACAGAGACAAAGAAAGGGAGAATGAGACAAACAGAGCCTGGCAGAGCCAAACAGATGCAAACGGTGCCATCCAAATCCAAACACAGCCAAAGGGAACCAAACACAGCCTCGCAGAGTGAAACAGAGCAAAGGAGTGCCTTGCACGTGCAAACTGAGCTAAACAGAACCAAACAGAGCCAAACAAAGCCAAGCAGAGCAGGCAGAGCCAAACAGAGTCTGGAAGAGCCAAACTGATACTGGCAGAGCCAAACAGAGCCTGGCAGAGCCATACAGGGACAAGCAGAAACAAACAGAGCCTGGCAGAGCCAAACAGAGCCAAATAGGGCCTTGGAGGGCCAAAGCGAGCCTGTAAGAGCCACACAGAGCCAATCAGGAGCATGGTACAGACAAAGAGAGCCAGACAGAGGCTGGCAAAGACAGTCAGAGCCTGGCAGAGCCTGGCAGAGGCAAACAGGGGCAAACAGAGCCTGGCAGAGCCAAGCAGACCAAACAGTGCCGCACAAATCCAAACAGAGCCAAAGAGAACCAAATTGAGCCAAACAGTTCCTCGCAGAATGAAACTGGGCCAAGCAAAGCCATACAGAGCCAAACCGTGGAAACAGAGTCAAACTGAGACAAAGAGAACCAACGAGTGCCAAACAAGGCCTGGCACAGCCTACAGAGCGAAACAGAGCCAAACAGAGTAAAATGAAGCCAAACAGATTGAAACAGAGCCAAACAGAGTCTGGCAGGGCCAAACAGAGACAATGGGAACCAAACACAGCCTGGCAGAGCTAAACAGAGCCAGACAGAGCAAATAGGAGCCTGTCAGAACCAAACACAGCCTCCCAGAGCCATGTAGAGCCTACCAGTGCCAAACAAAGTGAAGCGGAGTCAAACAGCCAGACAGAGAAAGCAGAGACAAACAGACCCAGAAAGAGCCAAGCAACGCCAAACAGATCCTGACACAGCCAGACAGTGCTGAACAGAGACAAAGAAAGGGAGAATGAGACAAACAGAGCCTGGCAGAGCCAAACAGATGCAAACAGTGCCATCCAAATCCAAACACAGCCAAAGGGAACCAAACAGAGCCTCGCGGAGTGAAACAGAGCAAAGGAGTGCCTTGCATGTGCAAACTGAGTTAAACAGAACCAAACAGAGCCAAACAAAGCCAAGCAGAGCAGGCAGAGCCAAATAGAGTCTGGAAGAGCCAAACAGAGACAAGCAGAAACAAACAGAGCCTGGTAGAGACAAACAGAGCCAAATAGGGCCTTGGAGGGCCAAAGCGAGCCTGTAAGAGCCACACAGAGCCAATCCGGAGCTGGTACAGACAAAGAGAGCCAGACAGAGGCTGGCAAAGACAGCCAGAGCCTGGCAGAGGCAAACAGGGGCAAACAGAGCCTGGCGGAGCCAAACAGAGCCAAACAAAGCCAAGCAGAGTCTGGAAGAGCCAAACAGAGCCTGGTAGAGCCAAACAGAGCCTGGCAGAGCCAAACAGGGACAAGCAGAAACAAACAGAGCCTGGCAGAGCCAAACTAAGCCAAACAGAGCCAAACAGGGCCTTGGAGGGCCAAAGCGAGTCTGAAAGAGCCACACAGAGCCAATCAGGAGCATGGTACAGACAAAGAGAGCCAGACAGAGACTGGCAAAGACAGCCAGAGCCTGACAGAGCCTGGCAGAGGCAAACAGGGCCAAACAGAACCATGCAGAACCAAACAGAGCCACTCAGAGCGTAACAGAACCAAACAGAGCCTGCTAGAGCCAAAAAGAGCCTGGCAGAGCCAAACAGAACAGAATAATGCCAGACAAATCCAAAGAGAAATAAACTGCGCCAAACAGTGCCTTGCAGAACCAAACTGAGCCAAACAGAGCCTGACAGAGCCAAACAGAGCCATACAGAGCCAAACAGTGCCTGGTAGAGACAAACAGAGCCTAAAAGAGGCAAACGCAGCTCAACAGAGCCATGCAAATCCAATACAGAGGCTGACATGTCCAAACAGAATCAAACAGAGCCAAAAGAGCCTGGCACAGCCAGACAGAGCTGATCAGAGCCTAAGAGAGCCAAACAGGGCAAAACAAAGCCAAACAGATCGAAACAGAGGCAAACAGAGCCTAACAGAGCTGAACACAGCTAAACAGAGACAAGCAGAACAAAACAGAGCCTGGCATGTCCAGACAGACCCAAACAGAGCCTTTCACAGCCAAAAGGAGCTTGGCGGAGCTGAACAGAGCCAAACAGAGCCAAACGGAGCTGGGTAGAGCCAAGCAGACCCAAACAGTGAAATACAAATCCAAACAGAGACTAAGAGAACCAAGTTGAGCCAAACAGTCCCTCGCAGAATGAAACTGAGCCAAGCAAAGGCATACAGAGCCAAACAGTGGAAAAAGAGTCAAGCAGAGACAAAGTGAGCCAACGAGTGCCAAACAGGGACTGGCACAGCCAGACAGAGCGGAAGAGAGCCAAACAGAGCCATACAGAGTAAAACAAAGCCAAACAGATTGAAACGGAGCAAAACAGAGCCTGGCAGAGCCAACAGAGACAATGGGTGCCAAGCAGAGCCTGGAAGAGCAAAGCAGAGCTTCCCAGAGCTATGTAGATCTTAACAGTGCCAAACAAAGCGAAGTAGAGTCAAACAGCCAAACAGATAAAGGAACGACAAACAGAGCCAAGCATAGCCAAGCAGTGCCAAATAAATCCTGGCACAGCCAGACAGAGCTGAACAGAGACAATCAGAGGGAGAATGAGCCAAACAGAGCCTGGCAGAGCCAAACAGATGCAAACAGGGCCATCCAAATCCAAACAGAGCCAAAGGGAACCAAACAGAGCATCACAGAGTGAAACAGAGCAAAAGAGAGCCTCGCATGTGCAAACAGAGCCAAAAAGAGCTAAACAGAACCAAACAGAACCAAACAGAGCCAAGCAGAGCCAAGCAGAGTCAAACAGAGCCAAACAGAGGCTGGAAGAGCCAAACAGATACTGGCCCAGCCAAACAGAGCCTGGTATAGGCAGACAGAGCCAATCAGAGCATAACAGACCCAAAAAGAGATAAACAGAAGAAACAGAGCCAAACAGAGCCAAACAAGGCCAATCAGTGCCAAACAGAGCCTGGCAAAGCCAGACAGAGCTGGACGGAGCTGAACAGAGCCAAATGGAGCAAAACAAAGAAAAAGAGATCGAAACAGAGCCAATCAGAGCCTTGCAGTGCCCAACAGAGCCAAAAGGTGCCCAGCAGAGCCTGCCAGAGCCAGAAAGATCCTGGCAGAGCCAAACAGAGGCTGGTAGAGCCAAACAGAGCCCAACAGTGTCTGGTAGAGCCAAGCAGAACAGGACAATGCCAGACAAATCCAAAGAGAAACCAACTGGGCCAAACAGAAACAGAATTACCTGGAAAAACTCAGCAGGTCTGGCAGCATCAGCGGAGAAGAAAAGAGTTGACGTTTCTAGTCCTCATGACCCTTCGACAGAACTTGAGTAAGTCCAAGAAAGGGGTGAAATATAAGCTGGGTTAAGGTGTGTTGTGGGGGGTGGTTTGGGTGGGGGGAGAAAGAGAGAAGTGGAGGGGGTTGGTGTGGTTGTAGGGACAAACAAGCAGCAATGGAAGCAGATCATCAAAAGATGTCACAAACAACAGAACAAAAGAACACATAGGTGTTAAAGTTGGTGATATTATCAAAATGAATTTGCTAATTAAGAATGGATGGTAGGGCACTCAAGGTATAGCTCTAGTGGGGGTGGGGGGAGCATAAAAGATTTAAAAATATTTAAAAATAATGGAAATAGGTTGGAAAAGAAAAATCTATATAATTTATTGGAAAAAACAAAAGGAAGGGGGAAACAGAAAGGGGGTGGGGATGGAGGAGGGAGGTCAAGACCTAAAGTTGTTCAATTCAATATTCAGTCCGGAAGGCTGTAAAGTGCCTAGTCGGAAGATGAGGTGTTGTTCCTCCAGTTTGCGTTGGGCTTCACTGGAACAATGCAGCAAGCCAAGGACAGACATGTGGGCAAGAGAGCAGGGTGGAGTGTTAAAATGGCAAGCGACAGGGAGGTTTGGGTCATTCTTGTGGACAGACCGCAGGTGTTCTGCAAAGCAGTCGCCCAGTTTACGTTTGGTCTCTCCAATGTAGAGGAGACCATATTGGGAGCAACGAATGCAGTAGACTAAGTTGGGCGAAATGCAAGTGAAATGCTGCTTCTCTTGAAAGGAGTGTTTGGGCCCTTGGACGGTGAGGAGAGAGGAAGTGAAGGGGCAGGTGTTGCAGCTTTTGCATGGGCATGGGGTGGTGCCATAGGAGGGGGTTGAGGAGTAGGGGGTGATGGAGGAGTGGACCAGGGTGTCCCGGAAAGAACGATCCCAACGGAATGCCGATAGGGGGGTTGAAGGGAAGATGTGTTTGATGGTGGCATCATGCTGGAGTTGGCGGAAATGACGGAGGATGATCCTTTGAATGCGGAGGCTGGTGGGGTGATAAGTGAGGATAAGGGGCCAAACAGTGCCTCGCAGAACCGAATTGAACCAAACAGAGCCTGACAGAGCCAAACAGAGCCACACACAGCCAAACAGAGCCTGGTAGAGCAAAACAAAGCCTAAAGGAGCCAAACCCAGCTAAACAGACTCACGTAGAACCAAACAGAACAAAACAGAGCTTGACATGTCCAAACAGTGCCAAACAGAGCCAAACAGAGCCTGGCACAGCAAGACAGAGCTGATCAGAGCCAAAGAGAGCCAAACAGGGCAAAACAAAACCAAACAGATGGAAACAGAGCCAGACAAAGCCTAACAGAGCTGAACACAGCTAAACAGAGCCAAGCAGAACAAAACAGAGCCTGGCATGTCCAGACAGACCCAAACAGATCCTTTCAGAGCCAAAAGGAGCTTGGCAGAGCTGAACAGAGCCAAACAGAGCCAAACAAAGCCAAACAGAGCCTGGCAGAGCCCAGCAGACCCAAACAGTGCCACACAGATCCAAACAGAGCAAAAGAGAACCAAATTGAGCCAAACAGTTCCTCGCAGAATGAAACTGGGCCAAGCAAAGCCATACAGAGCCAAACTGTGGAAACAGAGTCAAACAGAGACAAAGAGAACCAACGAGTGCCTAACAGGGCCTAGCACAGCCAGACAGAGCTGAACAGAGACAAACAGAGTAAAACGAAGCCAAACAGATTGAAACAGACCCAGAAAGAGCCAAGCAGTGCCAAACAGATCCTGACACAGCCAGACAGTGCTGAACAGAGACAAAGAAAGGGAGAATGAGACAAACAGAGCCTGGCAGAGCCAAACAGATGCAAACAGTGCCATCCAAATCCAAACAGTGCAAAAAGGAACCAAACAGAGCATCCCAGAGTGAAACAGAGCAAAGGAGTGCCTAGCATGTGCAAACTGAGCTAAACAGAACCAAACAGAGCCAAACAAAGCCAAGCAGAGCAGGCAGAGCCAAACAGAGTCTGGAAGAGCCAAACAGAGCCTGGCAGAGCCAAACAGAGCCTGGCAGAGCCAAACAGGGACAAGCAGAAACAAACAGAGCCTGGCAGAGCCAAACTGAGCCAACCAGCGCCAAACAGGGCCTTGGAGGGCCAAAGCGAGCCTGAAAGAGCCACACAGAGCCAATCAGGAGCATGGTACAGACAAAGAGAGCCAGACAGAGGCTGGCAAAGACAGTCAGATCCTGGCAGAGCCTGGCAGAGGCAAACAGGGCCAAACAGAACCATGCAGAACCAAACAGAGCCACTCAGAGCGTAACAGAACCAAACAGAGCCTGCTAGAGCCAAAAGGAGCCTGGCAGAGCCAAACAGAGCCAAATAGTATTTGGTAGAGCCACACAGAACAGAACAATGCCAGACAAATCCAAAGAGAAATACATTGCGCCAAACAGTGCCTCGCAGAACCAAACTGAGCCAAACAGATCCTGACAGAGCCAAACAGAGCCATACAGAGACACACAGTGCCTAGTAGAGCCAAACAGAGCGTAAAAGAGGAAAACACAGCTCAACAGAGCCATGCAAATCCAATACAGAGCCTGACATGTCCAAACAGAGCCAAACAGAGCCAAACAGAGCCAAACAGAGCCTGGCACAGCCAGACAGAGCTGATCAGAGCCAAAGAGAGCCAAACAGGGCAAAACAAATCCAAACAAATCGAAACAGAACCAAACAGATCCTAACAGAGCTGAACACAGCTAAACAGAGCCAAGCAGAACAAAACAGTGCCTGGCATGTCCAGACAGACCCAAACAGAGCCTTTCAGAGCCAAAAGGAGCTTGGCGGAGCTGAACAGAGCCAAAGAGAGCCAAACAGAGCTGGGTAGAGCCAAACAGAGCCATACAGAGCCAAACAGTGCCTGGCAGAGCCAAAGACAACCTAAAAGAGCCAAACACAGCTCAACAGAGTCAAGCAAAACCAAACAGAACAAAGCAGAGCCTGACATATCCAAACAGAGCCAAACACAGCCAAACAGGGCCTGGCACAGCCAGACAGACCTGAACAGAGCCAAACAGAGCCTAACAGAGCCTGGCAGGGCCAGGCAGAGACAATGGGTGCCATACAGAGCCTGGTAGAGCTAAACAGAGCCAGACAGAGCAAATAGGAGCCTATCAGAGCAAAACACAGCCTCCCAGAGCCATGTAGATCTTACCAGTGCCAAACAAAGTGAAGCAGAGTCAAACAGCCAAACAGAGAAAGGAGCAACAAACAGAGCCAAACATAGCAATGCAGCGCCAAACAAATCCTGGCACAGCCAGACAGAGCTGAACAGAGACAAACAGAGGGAGAATATGCCAAACAGAGCCTGCCAGAGCCAAACAGAGGTAAACAGGGCCATCCAAATCCAAACAGAGCCAAAGGGAACCAAACAGAGCATCACAGAGTGAAACAGAGCAAAGATGAGCCTCGCATGTGCAAACAGAGCCAAAAAGAGCTAAACAGAACCAAACAGAGCCAAGCAGAGCCAAGCAGAGCCAAACAAGGCCAATCTGTGCCAAACAGAGCCTGTCACAGCCAGACAGAGCTGGACGGAGCTGAACAGAGCCAAATGGAGCAAAACAAAGAAAAAGAGATCGAAACAGAGCCAATCAGAGTCTTGCAGTGCCCAACAGAGCCAAAAGGTGCCAAAGAGAGCCTGCCGGAGCCAGAAAGAGCCTGGCAGAGCCAAACAGAGCATGGCAGAGCCAAACAGAGCCCGACAGAGTCTCCAAGAGCCGAACAGAACAGAACAGTGCCAGACAAATCAAAAGAGAAACAAACTGTGCTAAACAGTGCCTCGCAGAACCAAACTGAGCCAAACAGAGCCTGGCAGAGCCAAACAGAGCCATACAGAGCCAAACAGTGCCTGGCAGAGCCAAAGACAACCTAAAAGAGCCAAACACAGCTCAACAGAGTCAAGCAAAACCAAACAGAACAAAGCAGAGCCTGACATATCCAAACAGAGCCAAACACAGCCAATCAGGGCCTGGCACAGCCAGACAGACCTGAACAGAGCCAAACAGAGCCTAACAGAGCCTGGCAGCGCCAAGCAGAGACAATAGGTGCCATACAGAGCCTGGTAGAGCTAAACAGAGCCAGACAGAGCAAATAGGAGCCTGTCAGATCCAAACACAGCCTCCCAGAGCTATGTAGAGCCTACCAGTGCCAAACCAAGCAAAGCAGAGTCAAACAGCCAAACAGAGAAAGCAGAGTCAAACAGCCACACATAGCCAAGCAGTGCCAAACAAATCCTGGCACAGCCAGACAGAGCTGAACAGAGACAAACAGAGGGAGAATGAGCCAAACAGAGCCTGGCAGAGCCAAACAGATGCAAACAGGGCCATCCAAATCCAAATAGAGCCAAAGGGAACCAAACAGAGCATCGCAGAGTGAAACAGAGCAAAAGAGACCCTTGCATGTGCAAACAGAGCCAAAAAGAGCTAGACAGAACCAAACACATCCAAACAGAGGCTGGAAGAGCCAAACAGATACTCGCAGAGCCAAACAGAGCCTGCCAGAGCCAGACAGAGCTCATCAGAGCCTAACACAAACAAATGGAGACAAACAGAGGAAACAGAGTCCAACAAAGCCAATCAAAGCCAATCAGTGCCAAACAGAGCCTGGCACAGCCAGACAGAGCTGAACGGAGCTGAACAGAGCCAAATGGAGCAAAACAAAGCCAAAGAGATCGTAACGGAGCCAAGCAGAGCCTTGCAGTGCCCAACAGAGCCAATAGGTGCCCAACAGAGCCTGTCAGAGCCAGAAAGAGCCTGGCAGAGCCAAACAGAGCCTGGCAGAGCCAAACAGAGCCCAACAGTGTCTGGTAGAGCCAGACAGAACAGGACAATGCCAGACAAATCCAAAGGGAAACAAACTGGGCCAAACAGAGCCTCGCAAAACCAAACAGAGCCATAAAGAGCCAGACAGAGCTAGACAGAGCCAAACAGAGCCTAATGGAGCCAAACCCAGCTAAACAGATTCAAGTAGAACCAAATAGAACAAAACAGAGCTTGACATATCCAAACAGAGCCAAACAGAGCCTGGCACAGCCAAACAGAGATGCTCAGAGCCAAAGATAGCCAAACAGGGCAAAACAAAGCCAAACAGATCGAGACAGAGGCAAACAGAGCCTAACAGATCTGAACACAGCTAAACAGAGCCAAGCAGAATGAAACAGAGCCTGGCATGTCCAGACAGAGCCAAACAGGGCCCTTCAGAGCCAAAAGGAGCTTGGCGGAGCTGAACAGAACCAAACAGAGCCAAACAGATCCTGGCAGAGCCAATCAGACCCAAACAGGGCCATATAAACACAAACAGAGGCAAAGAGAACTAAATTGAGCCAAACAGTTCCTCGCAGAATGGAACTGAGCCAAGCAAAGCCACACAGAGCCAAACAGTGCAAACAGAGTCAGCCAGAGACAAAGAGAGCCAACGAGTGCCAAACAGGACCTGGCACAGCCAGACAGAGCTGAACAGAGCCAAACAGACCAAAAAGAGTACAACGAAGCCAAACAGATTGAAACAGAGCCAAACAGAGCATGGCAGGGCCAAACAGAGACAATGGGGGCCAAACAGAGCCTGGCAGAGATAAACAGAGCCAGACAGAGCAAATAGGAGCCTGTCAGATCCAAACACAGCCTCCCAGAGCCATGTAGAGCCTACCAGTGCCAAACAAAGCAGAGTCAGACAGCCAACCAGAGAAAGCAGAGACAAACAGAGCCAAACATAGCCAAGCAGTGCCAAACAGATCCTGACACAGCCAGACAGAGCTGAACAGAGACAAAGAAAGGGAGAATGAGACAAACAGAGCCTGGCAGAGCCAAACAGATGCAAACAGTGCCATCCAAATCCAAACACAGCCAAAGGGAACGAAACAGAGCCTCGCAGAGTGAAACAGAGCAAAGGAGTGTCTTGCATGTGCAAACTGAGCTAAACAGAAACAAACAGAGCCAGACAAAGCCAAGCAGAGCGGACAGAGCCAAACAGAGTCTGGAAGAGCCAAACAGATACTGGCAGAGCCAAACAGAGCCTGGCAGAGCCAAACAGGGCCTTGGAGGGCCAAAGCAAGCCTGAAAGAGCCACACAGAGCCAATCAGGAGCATGGCACAGCCAAAGAGAGCCAAACAGAGCCTGGCAAAGATAATCAGAGCCTGGCAGCCCTGACAGAGGCAAACAGGGCCAAACAGAGCCATGCAGAATCAAACCGAGCCAATCAGAGCCTAAAAGAACCAAACAGAGATAAAGAGAGGAAACAGAGTCAAACAGAGCCTAACAAAGCCAATCAGAGCCAAATAGAATGTGGCACAGCCAGACAGAGCTGAGCAGAGCCAAACGAAGCAAAAAAAAGCCAAAGAGATCGGAACAGAGCCTGACAGAGCCTGGCAGTGCCAAAAGGAGCCAAATATAGCCTGCTAGAGCCAAAAAGAGCCTGGCAGAGCCAAACAGTGTCTGGTGGAGACAAACAGAACAGAACAATGCCAGACAAATCCAAAGAGAAATAAACTGCACCAAACAGTGCCTCGCAGAACCAAACTGAGCCAAACAATGCCTGGTACAGCCAAACAGAGCCTAAAAGAGGCAAACACAGCTCAACAGAGCCTTGCGAAACCAATACAGGGCCTGACATGTCCAAACAGAGCGAAACAGAGCCAAACAGAGCCTGGCACAGCCAGACAGAGCTGATCAGAGCCAAAGAGAGCCAAACAGGGCAAAACAAATCCAAACAGATCGAAACAGAGCCAGACAGAACCTAACAGAGCTGAACACAGCTAAACAGAGACAAGCAGAACAAAACAGAGCCTGGCATGTCCAGACAGACCCAAACAGAGCCTTTCACAGCCAAAAGGAGCTTGGCGGAGCTGAACAGAGCGAAACAGAGGCAAACAGAGCCTGGCAGAGCCAAGCGGACCCAAACAGTGAAATACAAATCCAAACAGATCCAAAGAGAACCAAGTTCAGCCAAACAGTTCCTCGCAAAATGAAACTGAGCCAAGCAAAGCCATACAGAGCCAATCAGTGGAAAAAGAGTCAAGCAGAGAGAAAGCGAGCCAACGCGTGCCAAACAGGACCTGGCACAGCCAGACAGAGCAAAACAGAGCAAATCAGAGGAAAACGAAGCCAAACAAATTGAAACGGAGCCAAACAGAGCCTGGCAGGGCCAAACAGAGACAAAGGGTGCCAAACAGAGCCTGGTAGAGCAAAACAGAGCCAGTAGAACAAATGGGAGCCTGTCAGAGCAAAACACAGCCTCCCAGAGCCATGTAGATCTTACCAGTGCCAAACAAAGTAAAGCAGAGTCAAACAGCCAAACAGAGAAAGGAGCGACAAACAGAGCCAAACATTGCCAAGCAATGCCAAACAAATCCTGGCACAGCCAGACAGAGCTGAACAGAGACAAACAGAGGAAGAATGAGCCAAACAGAGCCTGGCAGAGCCAAACAGATGTAAACAGGGCCATCCAAATCCAAACAGAGCCAAAGGGTACCAAAGAGAGCATCGCAGAGTGAAACAGAGCAAAAGAGATCCTTGCATGTGCAAACAGAGCCAAAAAGAGCTAAACAGAATCAAACAGAGCCAAACAGAGCCAAGCAGAGCCAAACAGAGCCAAACAGAGGCTGGAAGAGTCAAACAGAGCCTGGTGGAGCCAGACAGAGCCAATCAGAGCCTAACATACCCAAAAAGAGACAAACAGAGGAAACAGAACCAAACTGAGCCAAACAGAGCCTGGCAGAGCCAAACAGATCCATACGGAGCCTACCAGTGCCTGGTAGAGACGTAGGGATCCTAAAAGAGCCAAACACAGTTCAACAGAGTCAAGCAAAACCAAACAGAACAAAGCAGAGCCTGACATATCCAAACAGAGCCAAACAGAGCCTGGCACAGCCAAACAGAGCTGATCAGAGCCAAAGAGAGCCAAACAGGGCAAAACAAAGCCAAACAGATCGAGACAGAGCCAAACAGAGCCTAACAGAGCTGAATGCAGCTAAACAGAGCCAAGCAGAATAAAACAGAGCCTGGCATGACCAGACAGAGCCAAACAGAGCCTTTCAGAGCCAAAAGGAGCTTGGCGTAGCTGAACAGAGCCAAACAGAGCCAAACGAAGCCGGGAGAGCCAAGCAGACCCAAACAGTGCCATACAAATCCAAACAGAGCCAAAGAGTACCAGATTGAGCCAAACAGTACATCGCAAAATGAAACTGAGCCAAGCAAAGCCATACAGAGCCAAACAGTAGAAACAGAGTCAAACAGAAACAAAGAGAGCCAACGAGTGCCAAACAGGCCTGGCACAGCCAGACAGAGCTGAACAGAGCCAAACAGAGCCAAACAGAGCCTGGCAGGGCCAAGCAGAGACAATGGGTGCCATACAGAGCCTGGCAGAGTTAAACAGAGCCAAACAGAGCAAATAGGAGCCTGTCAGAGCCAAACACAGCCTCCCAGAGCCATGTAGAGCCTACCAGTGCCAAACAAAGCAAAGCAGAGTCAAACAGCCAAACAGAGAAAGCAGAGACAAACAGAGCCAAACATAGCCAAGCAGTGCCAAACAGATCCTGACACAGCCAGACAGAGTTGAACAGATACAAACAGAGGGAGAATGCGCCAGACAGAGCCTGGCAGAGCCAAACAGAGGCTGGAAGAGCCAAACAGATACTGGCAGAGCCAATCAGAGCCTGCCAGAGCCAAACAGAGCCAATCAGAGCCTAACACACACAAATGGAGACAAACAGAGGAAACAGAGTCAAACAAAGCCAATCAAAGCCAATCAGTGCCAAACATAGCCTGGCACAGCCAGACAGAGCTGAACGGAGCTGAACAGAGCCAAATGGAGCAAAACAAAGAAAAAGAGATCGGAACAGAGCCACGCAGAGCCTTGCAGTGCCCAACAGAGCCAATAGATGCCCAACAGAGCCTGCCAGAGCCAGAAAGAGCCTGGCAGAGCCAAACAGAGCCTGGCAGAGCCAAACAGAGCCCAACAGTGTCTGGTAGAGCCAAACAGAACAGGACAATGCCAGACAAATCCAAAGAGAAACAAACTGGGCCAAACAGAAACAGAATTACCTGGAGAAACTCAGCAGGTCTGGCAGCATCGGCGGAGAAGAAAAGAGTTGACGTTTCGAGTCCTCATGACCCTTCAACAGAACTTGAGTGAGTCCAAGAAAGGGGTGAAATATAAGCTGGGTTAAGGTGTGTTGTGGGGGGTGGTTTGGGTGGGGGGAGAAAGAGAGAAGTGGAGGGGGTTGGTGTGGTTGTAGGGACAAACAAGCAGTAATGGAAGCAGATCATCAAAAGATGTCACAAACAACAGAACAAAAGAACACATAGGTGTTAAAGTTGGTGATATTATCTAAACGAATGTGCTAAATAAGAATGGATGGTAGGGCACTCAAGGTATAGCTCTAGTAGGGGTGGGGGGAGCATAAAAGATTTAAAAATATTTAAAAATAATGGAAATAGGTTGGAAAAGAAAAATCTATATAATTTATTGGAAAAAACAAAAGGAAGGGGGAAACAGGAAGGGGGTGGGGATGGAGGAGGGAGCTCAAGACCTAAAGTTGTTGAATTCAATATTCAGTCCGGAAGGCTGTAAAGTGCTTAGTCGGAAGGTGAGGTGTTGTTCCTCCAGTTTGCGTTGGGCTTCACTGGAACAATGCAGCAAGCCAAGGACAGACATGTGGGCAAGAGAGCAGGGTGGAGTGTTAAAATGGCAAGCGACAGGGAGGTTTGGGTCATTCTTGCGGACAGACCGCAGGTGTTCTGCAAAGCGGTCGCCCAGTTTACATTTGGTTTCGCCAATGTAGAGGAGACCATATTGGGAGCAACGAATGCAGTAGACTAAGTTAGGCGAAATGCAAGTGAAATGCTGCTTCACTTGAAAGGAGTGTTTGGGCCCTTGGACGGTGAGGAGCGAGGAAGTGAAGGGGCAGGTGTTGCATCTTTTGCGTGGGCATGGGGTGGTGCCATAGGAGGGGGTTGAGGAGTAGGGGGTGATGGAGGAGTGGACCAGGGTGTCCCGGAAAGAACGATCCCAACGGAATGCCGATAGGGGGGTTGAAGGGAAGATGTGTTTGATGGTGGCATCATGCTGGAGTTGGCGGAAATGACGGAGGATGATCCTTTGAATGCGGAGGCTGGTGGGGTGATAAGTGAGGACAAGGGGCCAAACAGTGCCTCGCAGAACCAAATTGAGCCAAACAGAGCCTGACAGAGCTAAACAGAACCATACACAGCCAAACAAAGCCTAAAGGAGCCAAACCCAGCTAAACAGACTCAAGTAGAACCAAACAGAACAAAACAGAGCTTAGCATGTCCAAACAGTGCCAAACAGAGCCAAACAGAGCCAAACAGAGGCTGGCACAGGCAGACAGAGCTGATCAGAGCCAGCGAGAGCCAAACAGGGCAAAACAAAACCAAACAGATCGAAACAGAGCCAGACAAATTCTAACAGAGCTGAACACAGCTAAACAGAGCCAAGCAGAACAAAACAGAGCCTGGCATGTACAGACGGAGACAAACAGATCCTTTCAGAGCCAAAAGGAGCTTGGCGGAGCTGAACAGAGCCAAACAGAGCCAAACAGAGCCAAGCAGACCCAAACAGTGCCACACAAATCCAAACAGAGCCAAAGAGAACCACATTGAGCCAAACAGTTCCTCGCAGAATGAAACTGGGCCAAGCAAAGCCATACAGAGCCAAACAGTGGAAAAAGAGTCAAGCAGAGACAAAGTGAGCCAACGAGTGCCAAACAGGGACTGGCACAGCCAGACAGAGCAGAACAGAGCCAAACAGAGCCAAACAGAGCCAAGCAGACCCAAACAGTGCCACATAAATCCAAACAGAGCCAAAGAGAACCAAATTGAGCCGAACAGTTCCTCGCAGAATGAAACTGGGCCAAGCAAAGCCATACAGAGCCAAACAGTGGAAAAAGAGTCAACCAGAGACAAAGAGTGCCAACGAGTGCCAAACAGGACCTGGCACAGCCAGCCAGAGCTAAACAGATTGAAACAGAGCCAAACAGAGCCTGGCAGGGCCAAACAGAGACAATGGGTGCCATACAGAGCCTGGTAGAGCTAAGCAGAGCCAGTAGAGCAAATAGGAGCCTGTCAGAGCAAAACACAGCCTCCCAGAGCCATGTAGATCTTAACAGTGCCAAACAAAGCAAAGCAGAGTCAAACAGCCAAACAGAGAAAGGAGCGACAAACAGAGCCAAACATAGCCAAGCAGTGCCAAACAAATCCTGGCACAGCCAGACAGAGCTGAACAGAGACAAACAGAGGGAGAATGAGCCAAACAGAGCCTGGCAGATCCAAACAGATGCAAACAGGGCCATCCAAATCCAAACAGAGCCAAAGGGAACCAAACAGAACATCGCAGAGTGAAACAGAGCAAAAGAGAGCCTCGCATGTGCAAACAGAGCCAAAAAGAGCTAAACAGAACCAAACAGAGCCAAACAGAGCCAAGCAGAGCCAAGCAGAGCCAAACAGAGCCAAACAGAGGCTGGAAGAGCCAAACAGATACTGGCAGAGCCAAACAGAGCCTGGTAGAGCCAGACAGAGCCAATCAGAGCCTAACAGACCCAAAAAGAGACAAACAGAGGTAAAAGAGCAAAACAGAGCCAAACAGGGTCAATCAGTGCCGAACAGAGCCTGGCACAGCCAGACAGAGCTGGACAGAGCCGAACAGACCCAAATGGAGCAAAACAAAGAAAAAGAGATCACAACTGAGCCAAACAGAGCCTTCCAGTGCCCAATAGAGCCAACAGGTGCCAGACAGAGCCAAGCAGAGCCAGAAAGAGCCTGTCAGAGCCAAACAGAGCCAAACAGAGCCCAACAGTGGCTAATAGAGCCAAACAGAACAGAACAATGCCAGACAAATCCAAAGATAAACAATCTGGGCTAAACAATGCCTCGCAGAACCAAACAGAGCCAAACAGAGCCTCGCAGAGTGAAACAGAGCAAAGGAGTGCCTTGCATGTGCAAACTGAGCTAAACAGAACCAAACAGAGCCAAGTAGAGCCTGGCAGAGCCAAACAGAGTCTGGAAGAGCCAGACAGAGCCAATCAGAGCATGGTACAGCCAAAGAGAGCCAAACAGAGCCTGGCAAAGACAATCAGAGCCTGGCAGAGGCAAACAGGGCCAAACAGAGCCATGCAGAACCAAACAGAGCCAATCAGAGCCTAACAGACCCAAACAGAGACAAACAGAGGAAACAGAGCCAAACAGAGCCAAAAAAATCCAATAAGTGCCAAACAGAGCCAGGAACAGCCAGACAGAGCTAAACAATGCCAAAGAAATCGAAACAGAGTCTGACAGTGCCTGGCAGTGCCATACAGAGCCAATAGGTGCCAAACAGCGCCTGCCAGAGCCAAAAAGAGCCTGACCGAGCCAAACAGAGACTGACAGAGCCAAACAGAGCCCAACAGTGTCTAATAGAGTCAAACAGAACAGAACAATGCCAGACAAATCCAAAGAGAAACAAACTGGGCTAAACAGTGCCTCACAGAACCAAACAGAGCCAAACAGAGCCTCACAGAATGAAACAGAGCAAGGAAGTGCCTTGCATGTGCAAACTGAGCTAAACAGAACCAAACAGAGCCAAACAGAGCCAAGCAGAGCCTGGCAGAGCCAAACAGAGTCTGGAAGAGCCAGACAGAGCCAATCAGAGCATGGTACAGGCAAAGAAAGCCAAACAGAGCCTGGCAAAGACAATCAGAGCCTGGCAGAGGCAAACAGGGCCAAACAGAGGAAACAGCCAAACAGACCCAAACAAATCCAATAAGTGCCAAGCAGAGCCTGGCACATCCAGACAGAGCTGAACAGAGCCAAACGGAGCATAACAAAGCCGAAGAGATCAAAACAGAGTCTGACTGAGCCTGGCAGTGCTAATAGGTGCCAAACAGAGCCTGCTAGAGCCAAAAAAAGCCTGGCAGAGCCAAACAGAGCCAAACAGTGTCAGGTAGAGCCAGAAAGAACAGAACAATGCCAGACAAATCCAAACAGAAATAAACTGCGCCAAACAGTTCCTCGCAGAACCAAACAGAGCCAAACAGTGCCTGGCAGAGCCAAACAGAGCCTAAAAGAGACAAACACAGCTCAACAGAGTCAAGCAAATCCAAACAGAACAAAACAGAGCCTGACATGTCCAAACAGAGCCAAACAGAGCCTGGCACAGCCAGACAGAGCTGATCAGAGCCCAAGAGAGCCAAAGAGGGCAAATCAAAGCCATACAGATCGAAACAGCTCCAAACAAAGCCTAACAGAGCTGAACACAGCTAAACAGAGCCAAGCAGAACAAAACAGGGCCTGGCATGTCCAGACAGACCCAAACAGAGCCTTTCACAGCCAAAAGGAGCTTGGCGGAGCTGAACAGAGCCAAACAGAGCCTGGCAGAGCCAAGTAGAACCAAACAGTGCCATACAAATCCAAACAGAGCCAAACAGAACCACTGGAGCAAAACAGTTCCTCGCAGAATGAAACTGAGTGAAGCAAAGCCATACAGAGCCAAACAGTGGAAACAGAGTCAAACAGAGACAAAGATAACCAACAAGTGCCAAACAGGGCCTGGCACAGCCAGACAGAGCTGAACAGAGCCAAACACAGCCAAACAGAGTAAAACGAAGCCAAACAGATTGAAACAGAGCCAAACAGATCCTGGCAGGGCCAAACAGAGACAATGGGTGCCAAACAGAGCCTGGTAGAGCTAAACAGAGCCAGTAGAGCAAATAGGAGCCTGTCAGAGCAAAACACAGCTTTCCAGAGCCATATAGATCTTACCCGTGCCAAACAAAGTGAAGCAGAGTCAAACAGCCAAACATAGCCAAGCAGTGCCAAACAAATCCTGGCACAGCCAGTCAGAGATGAACAGAGACAAACAGAGGGAGAATGAGCCAAACAGAGCCTGGCAGAGCCAAACAGATGCAAACAGGGCCATCCAAATCCAAACAGAGCCAAAGGGAACCAAATAGAGCATTGCAGAGTGAAACAGAGCAAAAGATAGCCTCACATGTGCAAACAGAGCCAAAAAGAGCTAAACAGAACCAAACAGACCCAAGCAAAGGGAAACAGAGGCTGAAAGAGCCAAACAGATACTGGCAGAGCCAAACAGAGCCTGGTAGAGCCAGACAGAGCCAATCAGAGCCTAACAGACCCAAAAAGAGACAAACAGAGGTAAAAGAGCTAAACAGAGCCAAACAGGGTCAGTCAGTGCCGAACAGAGCCTGGCACAGCCAGACAGAGCTGGACGGAGCTGAACAGAGCCAAATGGAGCAAAACAAAGAAAAGGAGATCAAAACTGAGCCAAACAGAGCTTTCTAGTGCCCAACAGAGCCAACAGGTGCCAGACAGAGCCTGCCAGAGCCAGAAAAAGCCTGGCAGAGCTAAACAGAGCCTGGCACAGCCAGACAGAACGGGACAGAGCCAAACAGAGCCAAACAGAGTAAAACGAAGCCAAACAGATTGAAACGGAGCCAAAAAGAGCCTGGCAGAGCCAGACAGAGGCTGGAAGAGCCAGACAGATACTGTCAGAGCCCAACAGAGTCTGGCAGAGCCATACAGGGACAAGCAGAAACAAACAGAGCCTGGCAGAGCCAAACTGAGCCCAACAGAGCCAAACAGGGCCTCGGAGGGCCAAAGAGAGCCTGGCTGAGCCACACAGAGCCAAACAGAGCATGGTAGAGCCAAACAGAGACTGGCGAAGAAAATCAGAGCCTGGCAGAGCCTGTCAAAGGCAAAAAGGGCCCAAGAGAGCTATGCAGAACCAAACCGAGCCAATCAGAGCCTAACGGACCCAAACAGAGACAAACAGAGGAAACAGAATCAAACAGAGCCAAACAAAGCCAATCAGTGCCAAACAGAGCCTGGCACAGCCAGACAGAGCTGAACAGAGCCAAACGAACAAAAGCAAAGCCAAAGAGATCGAAACAGAGCCTGACAGAGCCTGGCAGTGCCAATAGGTGCCCAACATAGCCTGCTAGAGCCAAAAAGAGCCTGGCAGAGCCAAACAGTGTCTGGTAGAGCCAAACAGAACAGAACAATGCCAAACAAATCCAAAGAGAAACAAACTGGGCCAAACAGTGCCTCACAGAACCAAACTGAGCCAAACAGAGCCTGACAGAGCCAGACAGAGCCATACAGAGCCAAAGAGTGCCAAACAGAACCAAACAGAGCCTAAAGTAGCCAGACCCAGCTAAACAGAGTCAAGTAGAACCAAACAGAACAAAACAGAGCCTGACAGTGCCAAACAGTGCCAAACAGAGCCAAACAGAGCCAAACAGAGCCAAACAGAGCCAAACAGAGCTTGGCACAGCCAGAGAGAGCTGATCAGAGCCAAACAGAGCCAAACAGGGCAAAACAAAACCAAACGGATCGCAACAGAGCCAAACAAATCCTAACAGCGCTGAACACAGCTAAACAGAGCCAAGCAGAACAAAACAGAGCCTGGCATATCCAGACAGAGCCAAACAGATCCTTTCAGAGCCTAAAGGAGCTTGGCGGAGCTGAACAGAGCCAAACAGAGCCAAACAGAACCTGGCAGAGCCAAGCAGACCCAAACAGTGCCACACAAGTCCAAACAGAGCCAAAGAGAACCACATTGCGCCAAACAGTTCCTCGCAGAATGAAACTGGGCCAAGCAAAGCCATACAGAGCCAAACAGTGGAAACATAGTCAAACAGAGACAAAGAGAACCAACAAGTGCCAACCAGGGCCTGGCACAGCCAGACAGAGTAGAACGGAGCCAAACAGAGTACAACGAAGCCAAACAGATTGAAACAGAGCCAAACAGAGCCTGGCAGAGCTAAACAGAGCCAGACTGAGCAAATAGGAGCCTGTCAGAGCCAGACACAGCCTCCCAGAGCCATGTAGAGCCTACAAGTGCCAAACAAAGTGAAGCAGAGTCAAATAGCCAAAAAGAGAAAGCAGAGACAAACAGAGCCAATAGGTGCCAAACAGAGCCTGCCAGAGCCAAACAGAGCCCAACAGTGTCTAATAGAGCCAAACAGAACAGAACAATGCCAAACAAATCCAAAGAGAAACAAACTGGGCTAAACAGTGCCTCGCAGAACCAAACAGAGCCAAACAGAGCCTCGCAGAGTGAAACAGAGCAAAGGAGTGCTTTGCATGTGCAAACTGAGCTAAACAGAACCAAACAGAGCCAAACAGAGCCACGTAGAGCCTGGCAGAGCCAAACAGAGTCTGGAAGAGCCAGACAGAGCCAGCCAGAGCATGGTACAGCCAAAGGGAGCCAAACAGAGCCTGGCAAAGACAATCAGAGCGTGGCAGAGGCAAACAGGGCCAAACAGAGCCATGCAGAACCAAACAGAGCCAATCAGAGCCTAACAGACCCAAACAGAGACAAACAGAGGAAACAGAGCCAAACAGAGCCAAAAAAATCCAATAAGTGCCAAACAGAGCCTGGCACATCCAGACAGAGCTGAACAGAGCCAAACGGAGCATAACAAAGCCAAAGAGATCAAAACAGAGCCTGACCGTGCCTGGCAGTGCTAATAGGTGCCAAACAGAGCCTGCTAGAGCCAAAAAGTGCCAGGCAAAGCCAAACAGAGCTGAACAGTGTCTGGTAGAGCCAAAAAGAACAGAACAATGCCAGACAAATCCAAAGAGAAATAAACTGGGCCAAACAGTGCCTCGCAGAACCAAACAGAACCAAACTGTGCCTGGCAGAGCCAAACAGAGCCTAAAAGAGACAAACACAGCTCAAACAGAGCCAAGAAAATCCAAACAGAACAAAACAGAGCCTGACATGTCCAAACAGAGCCAAACAGAGCCTGGCACAGCCAGACAGAGCTGATCAGAGCCAAAGAAAGCCAAACAGGGCAAAACAAAGCCAAACAGATTGAAACAGATCCAAACAAAGCCTAACAGAGCTGAACACAGCTAAACAGAGCCAAGCAGAACAAAACAGAGCCTGGCATATCCAGACAGAGCCAAACAGAGCCTTTCACAGCCAAAAGGAGCTTGGTGGAGCTGAACAGAGCCAAACAGAGCCAAACAGAGTCAAACAGAGCCTGGCAGAGCCAAGTAGAACCAAACAGTGCCATACAAATCCAAACAGAGCCAAACAGAACCAACTGGAGCAAAACAGTTCCTCGCAGAATGAAACTCAGCCAAGCAAAGCCATACAGAGCCAAACAGTGGAAACAGAGTCAAACATAGACAAAGAGAGCCAACGAGTGCCAAACAGGGCCTGGCACAGCCAGACAGAGCGGAACTGAGCCAAACAGTGTAAAACGAAGCCAAGCAGATTGAAACAGAGCAAAACAGAGCCTGGCAGGGCCAAACAGAGACAATGAGTGTCAAACAGAGCCTGTTAGAGCAAAACACTGCCTCCCAGAGCCATGTAGATCTTAACAGTGCCAAACAAAGCAAAGCAGAGTCAAACAGCCAAACAAATGAAAGGAGCGACAAACAGAGCCAAACATATCCAAGCAGTGCCAAACTAATCCTGGCACAGCCAGACAGAGCTAAGCAGAGAGAAACAGAGCAAAAGAGAGCCTTGCACGTGCAAACAGAGCCAAAAAGAGCTAAACAGAACCAAACAGAGCCAAACGGAGCCAAACAGAGCCTGGTAGAGCCAGACAGAGCCAATCAGAGCCTAACAGACCCAAAAAGAGACAAACAGAGGTAAAAGAGCTAAACAGAGCCAAACAAGGCCAATCAGTGTCGAACAGAGCCTGGCACAGCCAGACAGAGCTGGACGGAGCTGAACAGACCCAAATGGAGCAAAACAAAGAAAAAGAGATCGAAACTGAGCCAAACAGAGCCTTGCAGTGCCCAACAGAGACAACATGTGCCAAACAGAGCCTGCCGGAGCCAGAAAGAGCCTGGCAGAGCCAAGCAGAGCCTGGCAGAGCCCAACAGAGCCAAACGGTGTCTGGTAGAGCCGAACAGAACAGAACAATGCCAGACAAATCCAAAGAGAAACAAATTGGGCCAAACAGTGCCTCGCAGAACCAAACTGAGCCAAACAGAGCCTGGCAGAGCCAAACAGAGCCTAAAGGAGTCAAACACAGCTCAACAGAGCAAAGCAAAACCAAACAGAACAAAACAGAGGCTGACATGTCAAAACAGAGCCAAACAGAGCCTAACAGAGCTGAACACAGCTAAATAGAGCCAAGCAGAACAAAACAGAGCCTGACATTTCCAAACAGAGCTAAACAGAGCCATACAGAGCCAAAGCGAGCCTGGCACAGCCAGACAGAGCTGATCAGAGCCAAACAGAGCCAAACAGGGCAGAACAAAGCCAAACAGATCGAAACAGAGCCAAACAGAGCTTAACAGAGCTGAACACAGCTAAACAGAGCCAAGCAGAACAAAACAGAGCCTTCCATGTCCAGATAGAGCCAAACAGAGCCTTTCAGAGCCACAAGGAGCTTGGCGGAGCTGAACAGAGCCAATCAGAGCCAAACAGAGCCTGGCAGAGCCAAGCAGACCCAAACAGTGCCATACAAATCCAAACAGAGCCAAAGAGAACCAAATTGAGCCAAACAGTTCCTCACAGAATGAAACTGAGCCAAGCAAAGCCATACAGAGCCAAACAGTGGAAACAGAGTCAAACAGAGACAAAAAGAACCAACAAGTGCCAAACAGGGCCTGGCACAGCCAGACAGAGCTGAACAAAGCCAAACACAGCCAGAGTAAAACGAAGCCAAACAGATCGAAACAGAGCCTGGCAGGGCCAAACATATACAATGGTGCCAAACAGAGCCTGGCAGAGCCAAACAGAGCCTAAAGGAGTCAAACACAGCTCAACAGAGCAAAGCAAAACCAAACAGAACAAAACAGAGGCTGACATGTCAAAACAGAGCCAAACAGAGCCTAACAGAGCTGAACACAGCTAAATAGAGCCAAGCAGAACAAAACAGAGCCTGACATTTCCAAACAGAGCTAAACAGAGCCATACAGAGCCAAAGCGAGCCTGGCACAGCCAGACAGAGCTGATCAGAGCCAAACAGAGCCAAACAGGGCAGAACAAAGCCAAACAGATCGAAACAGAGCCAAACAGAGCTTAACAGAGCTGAACACAGCTAAACAGAGCCAAGCAGAACAAAACAGAGCCTTCCATGTCCAGATAGAGCCAAACAGAGCCTTTCAGAGCCACAAGGAGCTTGGCGGAGCTGAACAGAGCCAATCAGAGCCAAACAGAGCCTGGCAGAGCCAAGCAGACCCAAACAGTGCCATACAAATCCAAACAGAGCCAAAGAGAACCAAATTGAGCCAAACAGTTCCTCACAGAATGAAACTGAGCCAAGCAAAGCCATACAGAGCCAAACAGTGGAAACAGAGTCAAACAGAGACAAAAAGAACCAACAAGTGCCAAACAGGGCCTGGCACAGCCAGACAGAGCTGAACAAAGCCAAACACAGCCAGAGTAAAACGAAGCCAAACAGATCGAAACAGAGCCTGGCAGGGCCAAACATATACAATGGTGCCAAACAGAGCCTGGCAGAGCCAAACAGAGCCAAACAGTGCCTGGCAGATCCTAACAGAGCCAAACAGAGCCAAACAGTGCCTGGCAGAGACAAACAGAGCCTAAAAGAGCCAAACAGAGCCTGGCACAGCCAGACAGAGCTGATCAGAGCCAAAGAGAGACAAACAGGGCAAAACAAAGCCAAACTGATTGAAACAGAGCCAAACAGATCCTAACAGAGCTGAACACAGCTACACAGAGCCAAGCAGAACAAAACAGAGCCTGGCATGTCCAGACAGAGCCAAACAGAGCCTTTCAGAGTGAAAAGGAGCTTGGCGGAGCTGAAGTGAGCCAGACAGAGCCAAACAGAGCCTGGCAGAGCCATGCAGGCCCAAACAGTGCCATACAAATCCAAACAGAACCAAAGAGAACCAAATTGAGCCCAACAGTTCATCGCAGAATGAAACTGAGTCAAGCAAAGCCATACAGAGCGAAACAGTGGAAACAGAGTCAAACAGAGACAAAGAGAGCCAACGAATGCCAAACAGGGCCTGGCACTGACAGACAGTGCTTTCCAGAGCCAAACAGAGCCAAACAGAATAAAGCAAAGCCAAACAGATCGAAACAGAGTCTGGCAGGGCCAAACATATACAATGGTGCCAAACAGAGCCTGGCAGAGCCAAACAGAGCCAAACAGTGCCTGGCAAATCCAAAGAAAGCCAAAGAGAGCAAAACAGAGCCTGACAGAGCCAAACAGAGCCATACAGAGCCAAACAGTGCCTGGCAGAGACAAACAGAGCCTAAAAGAGCCAATCACAGCTCAACAGAGCCAAGCAAAACCAAACAGAACAAAACAGAGCCTGACATGTCCAAACAGAGCCAAACAGGGCCAGACAGAGCAAAACAGGGACAAGCAGAAACAAACAGAGCCTGGCAGAGCCAAAATGAGCTTAACAGAGCCAAACAGGGCCTCGGAGAGCCAAAGGGAGCCTGGCTGAGCCACACATAGCCAAACAGAGCATGGTAGAGCCGAAAAGAGCCAAACAGAGCTTGGCGAAGGCAATCAGAGCCTGGCAGGGCCAGGCAGAGGCAAACAGGGCCAAACAGTGCCTGGCAGATCCTAACAGAGCCATACAGAGCCAAACAGTGCCTGGCAGAGACAAACAGAGCCTAAGAGAGCCAATCACAGCTCAACAGAGCCAAGCAAAACCAAACAGAACAAAACAGAGCCTGAGATGTCCAAACAGAGCCAAACAGATCCTGGCACAGCCAGACAGAGCTGATCAGAGCCAAAGAGAGCCAAACAGGGCAAAACAAAGCCAAACTGATCGAAACAGAGCCAAACAGAGCCTAACAGAGCTGAACACAACTAAAAAGTGCCAAGCAGAACAAAACAGAGCCTGGCAGGTCCAGACAGAGCCAAACAGAGCCTTTCAGAGTGAAAAGGCGTTTGGCAGAGCTGAAGTGAGCCAGACAGAGCCAAACAGAGCCTGGTAGAGCCATGCAGGCCCAAACAGTGCCATACAAATCCAAACAGAGCCAAAGAGAACCAAATTGAGCCCAACAGTTCATCGCAGAATGAAACTGAGTCAAGCAAAGCCATACAGAGTCAAACAGAGACAAAGAGAGCCAACGAGTGCCAAACAGGGCCTGGCACTGCCAGACAGTGCTTTCCAGAGCCAAACAGAATAAAGCAAAGCCAAACAGATCAAAACAGAGTCTGGCAGGGCCAAACATATACAATGGTGCCAAACAGAGCCTGGCAGAGCCAAACAGAGCCAAACAGTGCCTGGCAAATCCAAAGAGAGCCAAAGAGAGCAAAACAGAGCCTGACAGAGCCAAACAGAGCCATACAGAGCCACACAGTGCCTGGCAGAGACAAACAGAGCCTAAAAGAGCCAATCACAGCTCAACAGAGCCAAGCAAAACCAAACAGAACAAAACAGAGCCTGACATGTCCTAACAGAGCCAAACAGAGCCAGGGACAAGCAGAAACAATCAGAACCTGGCAGAGCCAAACTGAGCTCAACAGAGCCAAACAGGGCCTCGGGAGCCATAGGGAGCCTGGCTGAGCCACACATAGCCAAACAGAGCATGGTAGAGCCAAAGAGAGCCAGACAGAGCTTGGCGAAGGCAATCAGAGCCTGGCAGGGCCAGGCAGAGGCAAACAGGGCCAAACAGAATCATGCAGAACCAAACAGAGCCAATCAGAGCCTAACAGACCCAAACAGAGATAAACAGAGGAAACAGAGTCAAACAGAGCCAAGCAAAGCCAATCAGTGCCAAACAGAGCCTGGCACAGCCAGACAGAGCTGAACAGAGCCAAACAGAGCTAAACAATGCCAAGAAGATCGAAACAGAGTCTGACAGTGCCTGGCAGTGCCATACAGAGCCAATAGGTGCCAAACAGAGCCTGCCAGAGCCAAAAAGAGCCTGACCGAGCCAAACATAGCCTGACAGAGTCACACAGAGCCCAACAGAACAGAACAATGCCAGACAAATCCAAAGAGAAACAAACTGGGCTAAACAGTGCCTCGCAGAACCAAACTGAGCCAAACAGAGCCTGACAGAGCCAAACAGAGCCATACAGAGCCAAACAGAGCATGGTAGAGCCAAAGAGAGCCAAACAGAGCCTGGCGAAGCCAATCAGAGCCTGGCAGAGCCTGGCAGAGCCAAACAGAGCCAAACAGTGTCTGGTAGAGCCGAACAGAACAGAACAATGCCAGACAAATCCAAAGAGAAACAAACTGGGCCATACAGTGCCTTGCAGAACCAAACTGAGCCAAACAGAGCCTGACAGAGCATGGTAGAGCCAAAGAGAGCCAAACAGAGCCTGGCGAAGCCAATCAGAGCCTGGCAGAGCCTGGCAGAGCCAAACAGAGCCAAACAATGTCTGGTAGAGCCGAACAGAACAGAACAATGCCAGACAAATCCAAAGAGAAACAAACTGGGCCATACAGTGCCTCGCAGAACCAAACTGAGCCAAACAGAGCCTAACAGAGCCAAACACAGCTAAACAGAACCAAGCAGAACCAAACAGAACAAAACAGAACAAAACAGAACAAAACAGAACAAAACAGAGCCTGACATGTCCACACAGAGCCAATGAGTTCCAAACAGAGCCTGGCACAGCCAGACAGAGCTGATCAGAGCCAGACAGAGCCAAACAGAGCAAAGCAAAACCAAACAGATCGAAACAGAGCTAAACAGAGCCTGGCAGGGCCATACAGAGCCAAACAGTGCAAATAGCAGCCTGTCAGAGCCAAACAGAACCTCCCAGAGCCGAGTAGAGCCTAAAGCCTAACAGTGCCAAACAAAGCAAAGCAGAATCAAACAGAGTCACAAGAAGCCAAACAGAACCAAACAGTGCCTGGCAGATCCAAAGAGAGCCAAAGAGAGCCTGTCAGAGCCAAACAGAGACAAGCATAGCTAAAAAGAGCCAAACAGAGCCTTACAGAGCCTCGCAGGTCCTGGCAGAGCCAATTAGGGCCAAACAGAGCCATACAGAACCAAACAGATCCAATCAGAGCCAGACCGAGCCCAACAGAGCCAAACAGAGCCTGTCAGAGTCAAACAGAGCCATACAGAGCCAATCAGTGCCAAACAGAGCCTGGCATAGCCAGACAGAACTGAACAGAGCCAACCGGAGCCAAAGAGAAACAGACCGGGCCAAACAGAGCCTCACTGAAACAAACTGAGCCAAACAGAGCCTGACAGAGCCTAACAGAGCCATACAGAGCCAAACAGAGTCTGGCAGAGCCAAACAGAGCCTAACAGAGTGAAACACAGCTAAACAGAGCCTTGTAGAGCCAAACAGTGCCATACAAATACAAACAGAGCCAAAGAGAACCGAACTGAGCCAAACAGTTCCTCGCAGAATGAAACTGAGCCAAGCAGCGCCATACAGTGGAATCAGAGTTAAACAGAGACAAACAGAGCCAATGAGTGCCAAACGGAGCCTGCCACAGCCAGACAGAGCTGAACAAAGCCAAACAGAGCCAAACAGAGCAAAACAAAGCCAAACAGTTTGAAACAGAGCCAAACAGAACCTGGCAGTGTCAAACAGAGGCAAACCGAGGAAACAGAGTCAAACAGAGCGAAACAGAGCTGATCAGCAGCAAACAGAGCCTGGCACAGCCAGACAGAGCTGAACCGAGCCAAACAGGGCCAAACAGAGCCAAACTGAGCCTAGCAGAGCCAAACAGAGTCTGGCTGTGCCAAACAGAGCCAAACATAGCCTGGAAGAACCAAACAGAACAAAACAGACCCTGTCAGAGCCAAAAGGAGCCTGGCAGAGCCAAACAGTGCCACACAGAGCCAAACAGAGCCTGGTAGAGCCAAACAGACCCAAACAGTGCTATACAATTCCAAACATAGCCACAGAGAACCAAACTGAGCCAAACAGAGCCACGAAGAGGAAACAGAGTCAAACAGAGACAAACAGAACCTGGTAGAGCCACACAGACCCAAACAGTGCTATACAAATTCAAACAAAGCCAAAGAGAGCCTAACAGAGCCAAACAGAGCATGGCTGGGACAAACAGAGCCAAACAGAGCCAGGCAAAGCCAAAAAGTACCAATCAGCGCCAAACAAAGTCTCGCTGAGCCAGAAAGAGCCAAACAGATCTTGGCAGAGCCAAATAGAGCCTGGCTGAGCCAAACAGAGCCTGGCTGATACAGAGCCAAACAGAGCATGGCACAGCCAAACAGAGACTGGCACTGCCAACCGAGGCAAACAGAGCCATACAGAACCAAACAGAGCCGTGCACAGCCAAACAGAACCCAACAGAGTCAAACAGAGCCTAGCAGAACCAAACAGAGCCTGGCAGCACCAAACAGAGCCAAACGATGAGTGGCAGAATGAAATAAAGCCAAACAGAGGAAACAGAGTCAAACAGAGCAAAACAGAGCATGGTAGAGACAAACAGACCCAAACAGTGCCATAAAAATCCAAACAGAGCCAAAGAGAACCAAATTAAGCCAAACAGTTCCTCGCAGAACGAAACTGAGCCAAGCAGAGCCAAACAGAGCCAAACAGTGGAAGCAGAGTCAAACAGAGACAAACAGAGCCAATGAGTGCCAAACAAAGCCAGGCACAGCCAGACAGAGCTGAACAGAGCCAAACAGGGCAAAACAAAGCCAAACAGATCAATACAGAGCCAAACAGTGCCTGGCAGGGCCAAACAGAGACAATGGGTGCCAAACAGAGTCTGCCAGAGCCAAATAGAGCCTTCCAGAGCCACATAGAGCCTAACAGTGCCAAACAGAGCAAAGCAGAGTCAAACAGAGTCACAAAGAGCCAAACAGGGCCAAACAGAACTAATAGGTGCCAAACAGAGCCAAACAGAGACAAAAATAGCCAAAAAGATCCAAACAGAGCCAAACAGATAATAATTAATGAGAAAATATTTCTTTCTAACTTCTCTGATTGTTGTTCGAGGGACAATCCTGCTTCTGTTCCCACTTGTGTTCCCAACTTGCCAACAGATAGAAGTAATCTGTCAGTAGTTTCTCAAAAACCTCTATAATTTTGAAAATCTTGATTTAAATTCACTGTAGCCTTCTCTGTTCCAATGAAAATAAATATATTTTTCACTGTTTCTTCATGACTAAAGCTATTTATTCCAAATATAACTTGAGTGAATTTTTGCTACACCTTTTCATTGCTATGACACCTTTCTTATAGTAGAATGCCTAGAACTACGTGATGCTCCAAATGTAACTTAGCAAATGTATTGTACAAATTCAAATTCCCAAATTAGTTTCCTGCCTGTCATAGTCAATGCTCCTATGATTAAAATTAAGAATTGCCTTTGCCTTTCTACAACTATTCTACCTGCTGTTTAAAAATCTATTTTGTACTATCAATCCCTCAGGTAAAGGTTTTAGTATTTAAGGTATAATTGCTTTCATTTTTCTTTCTCCCTAAGTGACCACTGAATCAAAGTCAGGAATCAAAAAAAGGGCACAACTTGTTGAGAGACACAAATAACGCAATCAAAAACAGCTCAGATGCAGAAAAAAATTAAAATACTCAATAGAAATGTTAAGGGAGGAAATGTCAGAAAACAACAAAAATTGGATGAAGAGATTAATAATGCACTGCGATTCTATGGGTGGAGTTGTCCCAGATTTGTGTTAAGTGCGGCAGTGGGCCTGAAAAAAGTCATTTTACCCATTGGCCACAATGGCGGGTTGTCGCGCCATATCTTACATGCCCCGCCTCATTAATAATGCATTCCTGGAAAACATGCTAGGTCGCTGGTGGGTAGGCCTCTGATTCACCGCTCCGCCATCAATAAGGCTCAGGCCTTCAATAATCCGGGTGCTGCATTTAAAGGGCACCCCTGCACAGAGCTGGCTCTCTCTAAGGCATTGGAAGCTGCTGGAAAGGCATGGCTGCCAAAGGCAGGAAACATGCTGCCCTCAAGTTTATCGATGCCTCCCTCAGACGCAGTGGAGGCCTGCTGTGAAGTCCTCTACCCTCGCTCTGGGCAAAGACCAGCAAGCAGGTTTACCAATTCAGAAGGGAGGCGGTGGCAACAGTGGTCAACACCAGCACCCTGCTACAAAGGACAGCCGTCCAGTGCTGAAAGAGGACAAATGATCTTCTCTGTAATACGAGGGTAAGTCACTCTTCTCATCACTCTCAACTCATACTCACAAACGCATCACTCAACCACAGGGATCTCACTCACTGCCAGTTCAAGGGACATCATTATTCATTCTCTCATATACACCTTCATCTGCTCTGTGGATCATGTCCTCATCCCATCCATGGGACCACTCACCACCCACACATGCCAGGCATCCTTATCATCTTGTCTGTGAGGTATCCTGCTTACACTGTCTCCATTTCTATTCATGCAGGACAAGCTGGCACACAACAAAAGTGAGAAGTCACGGATTGGTGGACGAATGCCCGACATCAAGGTCCTCACAAACTTTGAAAATAGAGCCATCTAGCTGGCCAGCTAAGATCTGGACCATTCCTGTGATGATGGTGATGTTGGTGGCGCTCAACCAAGTGAGGATTCAGCAATGCAACATTCATCAGACAATCATTCTGTGCATGAGTTGTCCTGTTCTGCAGTCCCCTGCCTTGCATTAATTATCTCTCCTTGCTTTTGTAGGCACATCTGGGAAGCAGCCGAGGGGGTCCTTGAGCCAGTTCCTCAATTCAAGGCCCAAAGACATCTCGGAAGAAGAATTTGATGATGCCCTAATTGAATACCCATCACAGTGCTCACCCACACCCTCAACCAGTGCACAGACACACACCTCAGTGGGGCCTACTTCTAGAGTAGCCTTGAGGTCACAATCTGATGAGCACATCGCACTATCTGATCTACAATGAGCGGAGGCAGGGACTTCCCAGGTTTCCAGCGCGCAGAAGACTGCTGGAGGCCTGAAATCTGCTGAGCCCGAGTCAGATGACGAGCCTCTGGACTTGGTCATACCTCAGTTGCTGAAGCTGCAAAGGCAAGCTCAGGAACATCAGGAAGGGGTGAGCAGTACACTCCTCAGATTGCAAGGCACAATGGAGGAGTCCGTCCACCTGCAGTCTGAGGTAATTGTCATGTCAACGCACCAATGTCAACACTGGCAAGATGCTGACTGCCATGGAGTTCTTGGTCCGGGACATTGGTCCTGCACTGCTGTGCGGGCTGAACTCCATCGCTGATGCCATAGCTGGCCTCCAGCAGAGTCAACGCAAGAGGTATGTGGGGTAGCTTGATCTTACTCCAGCTTCCCCTTCTCCTCAAGGAGTCAGCCTGGACCATCAGGCACCCATAGTGAGGAGGACCAGTAGCTCAACACCCCAGACAATCCACCCAGGTGACTCGGGAATATCTGACAGATCCAAATCCCTTCTTCCTGTGACTCTCACAGCTCCAACAACAGGCTGACGAGGGTACAACTGGCCCAAAGCAGAACATCCAAAGCAGGCTGGAGCCCTTCAGGTTTCAGTCCTCCAGAGGATGCCCACCAAGACAATCACAATCAGGGTATAGCTATCAGCAAATAATGACCGAGTGCCATTGCCCTGCCTTTTCCTTGTACCCTTACACATTGTTTCTATTCAAATAATCATCTAATGTCCTCTTGAATGCCTTGATTGAACCTGCCTCCACCACACTTCCAGGCAGTGCCTTCACTCGTTATGTGAAAACGTTTTTTCTCACATTACATTTGCTTCTTTTGCAAATCACTTTAAATCTGTGCCCTCTCATTCTGGATCCCTTTACGAGTGGGAGCAGCTTCTCCCTATCTACTCTGTCCAGCCCCCTCAAGATTTTGAACATCTCTATCAAATCTCCTCTTAGCCTTCTTCTCTCCAAGGAGAACAGTCCTAACCTCTCCAATCTATCTTCGTAACTGATGTTTCTCATCCCTGGAACCATTCTTGTAAGCCCCTTCTGCACTCCCTGCAATGTGTTCACGTCCTTCCTATAATGTGGCGCCCAGAACTGTACACAATACTCCAGCTGAATGCTTTATTAACTGCTCTCTTCACCTGTCCTGCCATCTTCAATGATCTATGCACATAAACATCAAGGTCTTTCTGCTCCTGCACACCCTTCAAAATTTCACCCCTTATTTTATATTGTCTCTCCATGTTCTTCCTACCAAAATGCATCACCTCACACTTCTCCGCATTGAACTTCATCTGCCACCTATCTGCCCATTCCACCAACTTGTCTATATCCCTTTGAAGTTCTACACAGTCCTCCTTGCAGTTTACAACACTCCCAGGCTTCGTATCATCTGCAAACATTGAAATTGTCCCCTGCACACCAAGGTCTAGATCATTAAAATATCAGGAAAAGCAAAAGGTCCCAATAACGATCCGTGGGGAACTCCACTACAAATCTTCTTCAAGCCCAAAAAATATCCATTGACCATTACTCTCTGCTTCCTATTTTTCAGCCAATTTTGTATCCACGTTGCTACTGTCCCTTTTATTCCACGAGCAATAACTTTTCTCACAAGTCAGTTGTGTGGCACTGTGTCAAATGTCTTTTCAAAGTCCATGTATACCACATCAACACTATTACCCTCATCGACATTTTCTGTTACCTCTTCAAAAAACTCCAGCAAGTTAGTTAAACACAATTTCACCTTTGGATATCCATGCTGGCTCTTCCTTATGAATACATATTTTTCCAAGTGATTATTAATTCTTTCCCGAATAATTGTTTCTAGAATCTTGCCCACCACTGAAGTTAAAGCAGGGTTAGGAAGGTTTAGAAGACATAGTTGCATAGTCTGGGCACAGGTGTTAATCTTGTGCTTAATGCTCACTATTATAAATAAACTCCCAAGAATGCCTCCTTGCCTATGGCCCCTTATTATGATGAGCAGTCTTCATGTCACTCAAATGTGAAACCTTGGCTCCTGCACAAGATAAAGGCAAGTATCTCAGTCCAGAGTCTCTTCCTTGTGCAGTGTGTGGCCTTCAGACCAAAGTGATTGTCTGGTTTCAGATTCACTGGACACATTAGCGATGTCTTCACCTTGATAGAGCTTGTCATTGCTGTTAGAATATCATGGGCAGGTGTCACAGAGTTCCATCATTCTCTGCGTGCCCTCAGCACCTTTAAGGTGGGGCTGGCCCCCATCTCTTCAGCATCTATGACCAGTGAGGTCGTGCTCCTGAAGGGGTCAGGTGCTGAAGGCTGACAAAGGATCAGGTGCATTTAAAGTTTCACGGCTGTGTCTCCATGATATGACCTTGATCACAGAGCGCAAGCGAGCTGCCCTCAGCCAGACAGGAGTCAGACATTCAAAGAGGCTATGTGAAGATCTATGGAGTGTCCTCACTGCATGTTGTCATCATCCTCCTGGAATCTAGTGATTATTAGGGCCTCCACAGCATCTCCATGACATAAGTTGGAGCACTGAGGTTGTGTGCACTGCCATCAGCTACACAGGAGTTAAACATTCACAGCTGCAAGGTGAGGATGTCAGGATTGTCTTCATTGCATTTCGTTATCATCCTCCACAAATCTTGCGACTATGAGGGTCTCCCAAGCGTGCCTGCCTCGTCTGGCCAGTACGATGGCCTCATCGTCAGCATCCTTGCTTTTGCAGACCTCTTCATCGTCATCCCGTTCTATGTCCTCCTCATTGGGGGAATCATACAGCTCTTTCATTTCCTCTTCAGCCAGTTCCTCATCCCCACCCCCCCCCACCGCAATTGCAGTGCCAGGTTGTGAAGCACGCAGCCAGCAGCGATGATGTGCGACATCCTCTGGGAACTGTATTGCAGTGCCCTACCAGAACTGTCAAGGCACCAGAACCTAATTTTCAAGATGCCTACCGTTTGGTGGAACAAAGTGCAGGTCACGGCATGAACCTCGTTGTACCATCGCTCTGCCGCAGTCTGAGGCAACTGCACGGGCATCATCAGCCACGTCCTCTGTGGATAGCCCTTGTTTCTGAGGAGCCAACCCTGCAGCTTCTGTGGACCCTGGAAGATGTCAGGGATCTGAGATTTGCTAAGGATGTAAGAGTTGTGGACGCTCCCTTGGAATCATGCACAGGCCTGTAGGATGCATTTGTGCGGTCAAACACCAGCTGAACATTCAGCGAGTGGAAGCCCTTGCAGTTGGAGTAGTTGACTGTTTGCTGCCATGGAGATCTAAGCACATTAGTTTGCAGTCTGCGCCCATGGGGTGAAAAGTTCTGGAGCATTTGGTGGCACTATCATGCTTTTTGATTGCTCCATCAATTAATGACTCCCACACTGTGGACTAAGGCCCTTGGAATAGCTAAAATTGGATCTCTTTGAGCTCAGCACTAATTTCAAATGTAAAAACAAAAAAACTGCGGATGCTGGAAATCCAAAACAAAAACAGAATTACCTGGAAAAACTCAGCAGGTCTGGCAGCATCAGCGGAGAAGAAAAGAGTTGACGTTTTGAGTCCTCATGACCCTTCGACCGAATTTTAAATGTCCTTGCTGAGTCTGAGCCTCTGTGAATCATGCCTGCCCCCTTTCCCCTACTGGCAAAAATTGGACCTGTCAGAAATAGGGTCAGGACTTCCACATCTGGATAGGTCAGGCCAAACCTACTGCTATTTTAAAGGTATGTAGAGTCTTCCCAGCTCTGCAAAAATCCAGCCCTCAATCTCAGTTTTGAAATTTTCAATTGATCCCCAGGTTCAACAGCTTTTTGGGGGAAAGCGTTACAGCTTTTCATGACCTTTTTTGTGAAGAAATGCTTCCTGACACCCTCCCTGAAAGGCCTAGCTCTAATTTGTTCTGGACCTCACCGCCAACCAGAGGAAATAGTTTTCTCTATCAATCCTGCAACTCCTTCAATAATCCTAAATGCCTCTGTTAGGTCACCCTTTAATTTTCCCCACTCAAGGTACTATAAGCCTAGTCCATACAACCTGTTTTCATAATTTCACCCCTTTAGGCCCAGTATCATTCTGGTGAATGGTCACATGGTCTATACCCTTTGACCTGCACCCCACCTGTGTCTCTCCATTTACTGTCAAAATGCTCATGTTGTTACTCAGTGCCCTGTGTCCCCAGACTCTACCTTCACCATAAGCCCTGGGGCTGTTAAAGAGTTGGTCAGTGATAGGGGTGGATGGAAAGTGCCTGTCAGAGGTGCCTGTTCAATGGCCCATGCCCTCTCAGCTTTGGCAGTGGTAACAACAAGCTTTATAACATTTTAATTTTTATTCAGAGCCAGAATGTGTCCCATTGTGGATGTTGTGAATGGGAATGCTGTGAATTGCTTGAGCTGTCCAAAATAATTGGCACATTTAATTAATCACAATCAGAAAGAGGGGCTTATGCTAGATATGCCCTGTTAAATGCTTGTAACCACAGAACCCCCCTCAGAATTATCATAAGGTGTAAATCAATTATCCAGGAAAGGTTAACAAATTATTTATAATTTATTGTCTTAACCAGCTTCCATCTCAGTGTTTTTTTTTAAAAGGAAAAACTTATGTAAAACTCCTTTGCTTTAAAATTCATATTTTAAAAGTAACATTTTCCAAATTCTGTGTAAAATATTGTCAGAAAATCTAAAACTTAATAGAAATGTTGACTAGGGTTTTTAGGGTGGCAGGGTTTCCTGTTCCACCATCCGAAGGGTCTGCGGGGAACACACTCCTGCTGACACTGTCTGTCCCGCAGCCATTTCATGCTTCAGTGAGTGCTAAACGGCTGCAGGCAGAACTTCCACCCCTCACTTGGTCAGAAGTCCTGCCTGAGTGTGCTACCGGCCAATCTGATTGGCCAGCAGCTCTCTAACCCCTGCAGCGCCAGAAGCTGCAGTGGACAGGTCTGGGACTGCATGCAGTCCCCAGAGCCTAAGCCCTGGGATTCCTGGAAGAGATAAGTTTTGAGGTTCTTGGGGTGGGGAGGGTGGGGTAGGCTGGCAGGGGGATGGAAGTCCTGCGGTTACAGGACCTTACAGTAGGGGGTTGATTGGGGGGGGGGGGGGGGGGGGGTGCAAAAGTAGAAGGGGGCTTCTGATGGAGGTGCGCCCCCCCCTCCCCACCCCCCCCACCCCCCACCGAGACCTGAACCTGATTATTTTTGTGCTCCCCTCATATCTGGGAACTTCTCCCGCCAACCTAAAAAACTGAGGCTGGACAGGAAATGCCCCTTAAGTGGTCAATAATTTGCCACTTAAGGGGCTCAGCTGGGGCAAGGGTGGGTCCAAGGCCTTGCCCACCCCAGCGTGAAATTGCCGAATGGTTGGGGAGGGCGGGAACCCAGGGAGAAGCCTATCCAAGGAATTTTACTCTCACTGCCTACAAACCCCACTGGCGGGGAGCATCAGATTCAGGTCGTTGTTTTTATATGTTCAGAGTCAATAGAAAGATAACATATTATATAATGCAGGAGGAATATTTCTTTTGGACTGATGGAGCAAAACTGGATCACACAGAGTAATGCATTGTTTTTCCTTCACATACAGTTGGAAAGAAAAACTGTGTGGCAATAAATAATAAGAATAAATTCCCTTCACTGAAAGTTATTTTACTTTGGTTTGCACAAAGATAATAGTTACAGCAGTGAACTTGTTTCGTAATTTTTTTCTCTAGAAACGAAACAGTAAAGATAAAGAGTGTCATGCCCTGACATCTGACTTTTCTGCAGTTATTTATAAAGAAAAACAAATTACATTCTGGGCTGACATTACCAGACAAAAATTGGATCTGGAAATGGGGACAGCAGTTCTGCAGCTGGGTCCTGCCACCATTTTTAAAGGTCCATGAGGCTTCCAAACTCTGTGAAAATCTGGCTCTCAATCTTAGTTTTGAAATTTTCAATTGGTCCCCAGGCTCATCAACTTTTCAGGGGAAGAGCGTTCAATGTATTTAGCAAAACAAAGACTAATGGACCCTTAGACAGCATGGATCCTTAAACAGCACCTTCCAAACACACGACCACTATCATCTAGAAGGACAAAGGCAGCAGATAGATGGGAACACCAGCACCTGGAAGTTCCCCTCCAAGGCACTCACCATATATCGCCATTTCTTCACTGTCACTGGGTCAAAATTCTGGAACTCCCTTCCTAACAGCACTGTGGGTGTATGGTACTGGGTTTGTAACCCCAAGATCAAGAGTTCAAATCTCACAATGGCAAACTATGAAACAATGTAACTTCATCTGAAATAGATGGAAGCGGGTTTGTACTCAAAAGAGTTACACCACATGGACTGCAGCGGTTCAAGAAGGCAGCTCACCACCACCTTCTCAAGGGCAACTAGGGATGGGCAATAAATGCTGGCCCTGCCAGCAATGCCCACATCCTGTGAATGGATATTAAAAAAATAACTAAATAAAAATGTTAAAAATCTTTAGCCTTATGGGATAGTGATTTAACTTCAGCAGGAGTTCGCAACAGGCGGTTGTGCATTGACCACCATCGGATTTTCCTTTCAGATGAGTTTAACAGAAAGGACTTTCGACAGGTATATGATAGCTGGTTGATCCACTGCCACCCATTTTGCACAACACCCTAAACTGAATTTTACCCCTTCTATTTCAACCAATGGTAATAATCTCCTTCTCACTGTTTGATTCACAGTCAAGAACTCAACCTGCCTTTCCTGCCACCACTCCCAAATTGAAAATCGTCCTGAAGTTTCCACTCCAGCACTTGACATATATTAATGTGCGGCTAGTAGCTGATGTCGGTGGCTTCTGCCACCAAGTTCTGAATAACAAAGTTACCTATACCTCCAGAACAATATAAAAATAAACCCACAATCTTCCAGCATTGGTAATAATTTTAACTGCACAAACATTCTCACTCAGGACAATGAGCACCGTAAATGAATAACTGAGTGGGAGGAACAGCTCCCAGTGCTTGCAAATCAAAGACAGCTCGACTTTTCCTCTCTCTTGTATGTCAATCACATTGATGACATCAGAACAACAACTGACAGTAAATGTCTGCTTTCCTATAGGTGGAGACATATTAAATTAACTGTCTCTATATTTGTTACTCTGAAGCATTTCACTGCAAATTAAGGCTATGTAGACTTTTTTTATGTAATGATATACCTGCAGTATTTTTATCCTTGACGTACTTATACTTCAAATTACAGAACATGGGTGGGAGCTTGCACTCAGATTGAACACTAAATTCATGAGGATTTAAGGAAGGCTAGAAGATTCACCTAGCTTGAGGTTAGAGGGAAGGAGTCAACAGTGCAATCCTCACATTGAAAGTTGCTTCTGGGATTAGCAGTTATCCAACTGGGGATGTGAAAAGGAAACAACCCATTGAAAGCTGGCAGCACCTGTAGACTATTTGTTTTAAAGACTGTAAATATGTGGTGAGTGTAATGTGTGTCAAGTATGAAGCAGGTTCTGTAATTTGAACTACAAGTTGCCTACAAAAAGAAAATAATGTTTAGTCTATAGTGTTTTTTTTAGTTACTTTTAATCGTAAAAGTTTAACCTGAAATCTTGACATGCCATTCTTTCAGATATTAACTGAAGTTCAAATTACTCTTTAAAAGTCATTGATCTCTAAGGGAATCATAACAATTTTAAGAGATATTCTTTATATCAAAACAGAGACAATTTACTTATAAGCCTAGCAGACTTTGAACTGAAAAAAATTTGATCTAAATTTACCAAAGTAAACCTGCTGCATTATGTGCATCTTTTTAATGCTACAGTGTGACATTACTAAAGATGTGTTTCATAATGATTCAGTTCTGCTGAGGGTCATGAGGACTCGAAAAGTCAACTCTTTTCTTCTCCACCGATGCTGCCAGACCTGCTGAGTTTTTCCAGGTAATTCTGTTTTTGTTTTGGATTTTCAGCATCTGCAGTTTTTTTGTTTTTATCTATTGTTTCAGGTTAAATTCTTTACAATGCTACTTAGTATGTTTAATAAATTCTTGGAATGCCATGTTTCAACTCCTCTTGAATCAAATAAAGTAGTGAAGCAGCATATTGCATCAGTCATTGGTTGACCCTTGGGGCTGTACATTCCCACTCCTACAGGTTAAAGCAGGACTCATGCCTGCCACCCTGAATCAATCATGACTTCAGACCTGTTTTCTGAATAAGAGATAAAATAGACATTCATGGTAAGTTTCCAGTAGAATTTCTCCCACCAGTCGGACTTCTGGATGGTCCCACTGCAGTGGAACCATCATTGCAGCACCAGAAGAGACAGGAGCTAAATTAAAGAGGGAAGGGCCTCAAAGGTCCAAATGCATCTCCTACTGAACAGCTTAGCTGAAAATGAGGCCTTCAGCGGGTAATTGATGTGATCCGTCAGGGTACTTTAGGCTTTTCCTTCACTACCACCAATCCCCATCTGGCAGAAGCAGGAAGCAACTAGAATATGAGCAAGTCTGGAGAGAAGCAAACTGAGAATCTAGGCACTGCTCCTTCTGCCAGTATTGCACATGGTGAGGAAGGAGCTACCAGTGACAGTCCCAGTAGTCAAATGTTTGGAAAATTGATGTTTGGGTGATGAGTAGCAATAGGCCTCAGATGGGAGACCAGTAGAAATGTCAGGGCCTTATTCAACATTGTATGCTAGAGTAAAAAAGAACATCACATAAAAGGCTTCCTTCACTATTGTCCAGACATGACTTCTACACTCTTCACTGCCAGAAAGATTGAAGTGCAGTAACCATGAAATATTCTCAGGGCTCATGAATTGACATTAATAAATCAGTGAGCAGAAAAAGTTGTTGATCTGGAAAGGTTTTGCTGTAATACATGATCAAAGTAGCATTTGCATCTGGAGTTTAGTAATCATTTTATGAAGCTACTCCACACTTTAGTTGGAGGTAGGTTATATTTAGTGATTTACCTGCAAACTTCAGCTCTATAGCACTATTTTTGTCAGCCCCAAGGCTGCCATTTTGAGTGTAAAATGGCATTCACACATACATACTTCTGGTGCAGGCCATGCTGAATACCATTTTGGCAAGGGTGTTAGCGTGGGCATTGGGAACATGCATCACAAGTACACAGATTATGATGTCAGTCAGCTTGTAATGCTGATTTAACTGTATCAGTTCCATTTCCAACCTCAAAACTGCAGTTAATGACCCCTATTAACCTCAGACAGCTGGACATGCATTCATCAGCCGGAAGGGTGTTCACCAAATACCCCCACCCCACCTCTCCCCACCCCCCCTCCCCCTTCCTTGAAACAGTGGCTACACAGCAGAGTGTTCTCTTTCCAGAAAGCAGCAGGAGAAGGTCAGCCAGCCAGAACAAGTAGGCATGGCTGGAGATGTCTCATGAAGCAAGCAGTCGCAACATTGTCAGCAGGACATGGCTACAGTACCAAAAGCGCTTCAATGATCTTCTAGGGCTGACAAGCTGAGTGCAATGCCACACTCAAATGAAAGGCCTCTAGCTCTGTAGTGACCAGCTCACCCACAAGCTCAGCAACCTGAAGGTGCACAGTGCCCTGGCACATGGAGGATATGATTGTCCCAGAGCACCACTCAGTCATTGCCAAAGCTCACACCACAAGCCCTTGTGGAAGAGGCAACACTGAATTCAGTGAAATCATCTGTGTTTGAGCTGCTGGAGGGCACCATGGTCTTAAATCTCTCCTTCTTTACCTTGCAGGAGTAAAGTGCTCACAACTCCAGAGAAAGGGCTCTGTCAGGTTGTAGAGCACCCAATCTAGCTATTCTCATGTCTATGGAAGAGAAGGCACTTGACATTGCCAGGGTGGCAGCACATCAGGAAGTCGACAATGGTGAGTTGGGAGTCTGTCAAGAGAGGGTGAAATGATCTTATGATCTCCAGGTGACCGGGGATGGGGTTCTTTCCTCCTGGGTTTTGTTTCATGTCGAAACATGACCTCTACTGGCTTGCAGCAGCTTAGATGAAGCAGTTGTTGATGGAGGTCAGTGTTCCTCACCAGCTTCTTATTTCTACCACAGGGCTAGTTGTGGAGAGGGAGCAAACAGGTTGCAATTTTCTCCTCTGGACTTTCATGGCAGGTTGGGTTTCCCACTGCGCCATGTTGGGAACCGCATTTGCATGCCTTTGCATCTCATGAATATCATTAAAAACCCAGCTCGTCGGAATCACATTTGCACTCCAAATCTAATCTGCCCATGGATAATTAGGCCATCTGATTCATGACCGGATATTACTGGCATGCACCTGGCGAACTGCACTTCACTCGTCACTGTGAGGTTTGTGCATGCAGTGTTCATCTACCTTTCACTGAGCTGCTCTTGCGGCTGCTCTGACTCCATACCAAAGCTGTTCAGGCAAAACGAGTAGGAAGAGAAGGGGGGAGAAGCCACATGCTTGACTGGGGGGTGGGGTGAGTGATTGAAGAGGATAGGGAGAGGGGAAGGCACATGCTTCACTGGGGGCAGGGGCGTTGACTGGAGCACAGGAGGGAAGGATGGACAGAGACATATGACTGGTGGGGATGGTTGGGGGGGGTGCAGGAGGATGGTGACTGGAGCCTGCGAGGGAAGAGGTGGACAGAGACACATGGGTGGTGGAGGGGTAGAGGGATGGTGACTACAGCCTGTTATGGATTTGATTTTCCAGACAGGTTTCTCATTAGAAACAGCAAACTTTATTTACAGGCTGCAGCAGCAGTTACATGCTTCCATCAAGCTCCATAACTAGAAGGAGACCTCCCATTCTAAAGTTCCCCACACTTAGAGCTCATTCATTCACATGGTCATGTGATACTATACAACACAATAAGTCTGAAAGCTACAGTCATTACATTCCTTAAAGCTACAATTACTACATTCCTCCCCCTTTAAATTTTTTGTATTTACAAGAACGTCCACCTTCATGACATTAAAAATATATACATGGGTCATGGAATTATAAGTTCAATCTCTCAGGTGGTTTCCTGATCTAGGTGGAACATGGGAGCTTCACGACTTTTGAGTCTCTTACAGGATCCACATTATCTGGAACCGCAGCAACATCAAATACCTCTTTAGGCACAGGCAGTGTTATCCACTCTGACAGAGACATCTAGTATGTCTATTCTTGGCTGATCAATTTCAACAGGAACCAAGGTTTCTACAATGGTTACAGGTGGAACATTGGTTTGTTGGAGTGTCTCCCTTCTTCGCAAATGATCCATGTGTTTGCAGGTGATCAGGCCCTCCACTTCTACATGGTATGACAAGGGTCTGGTCACAGAAACTATTACACCAGGTAACCCACTCGATCTACCACTGAAGTTTAATACATATACCAACAATAAACTCTCACTCAAGACTATGCAAATCATGATCGCTTTTTGATTCCCTTGACTTTTCTTCACCTTCCCCACCAAATTGGGACATAACAGGCTTAATCTTGTTTAAAGGCATTGCTTCATAAGTAACTCTGAAGGTTTTGAACCTGTAGTAGCATGAGGGGTTGTTCATTGTCTTTCCTGAAACATCTTCCATCTTGTCTTCTTCTGTCTACCACAGAGTTTATTCTCGTCCTTCATTTTAACTTCACAGCTGGCCTGACCTCTCTCAGGCAAAATCTCAACTTGGTTCCATTCAGGGGTTGAGCTACCCATGGCTTCATCACCTACTAGTATTTTGGAAAGTTCCACGACTTTTCCTTCTAATGCCTCTTTTGTTTCACTCAGCTGATTCTACAGCTCTTCTGTCTCCTTCTTGTATCTGTTGGCTTCCTCCTGGAACCTTGAACATTGCTGCGTTTTCTCTGCCAACTGGTTCTCCAGTTTGTTCAGATTGATGTTAAATTCTTTCTACTCCTCTTTGAAAATTTCCCCTCCAAATTGGGACATACCAGGCTTAATCTTGTTTAAAGGCATTGCTTCATAAGTAACTCTGAAGGTTTTGAACCTGTAGTAGCATGAGGGGTTGTTCATTGTCTTTCCTGAAACATCTTCCATCTTGTCTTCTTCTGTCTACCACAGAGTTTATTCTCATCCTTCATTTTAACTTCACAGCTGGCCTGACCTCTCTCAGGCAAAATCTCAACTTGGTTCCATTCAGGGGTTGAGCTACCCATGGCTTCATCACCTACTTGTATTTTGGAAAGTTCCACGACTTTTCCTTCTAATGCCTCTTGTGTTTCACTCAGCTGATTCTACAGCTCTTCTGTCTCCTTCTTGTATCTGTTGGCTTCCTCCTGGAACCATGATTTGCATAGTCTTGAGTGAGAGTTTATTGTTGGTGAAGCAGTATATGTATTAAACTTCAGTGGTAGATCGAGTGGGTTACCTGGTGTAATAGTTTCTGTGACCGGACCCTTGTCATACCATGTAGAAGTGGAGGGCCTGATCACCTGCAAACACATGGATCATTTGCGAAGAAGGGAGACACTCCAACAAACCAATGTTCCACCTGTAACCATTGTAGAAACCTTGGTTCCTGTTGAAATTGATCAGCCAAGAATAGACATACTAGATGTCTCTGTCAGAGTGGATAACACTGCCTGTGCCTAAAGAGGTATTTGATGTTGCTGCGGTTCCAGATAATGTGGATCCTGTAAGAGACTCAAAAGTCGTGAAGCTCCCATGTTCCACCTAGATCAGGAAACCACCTGAGAGATTGAACTTATAATTCCATGACCCATGGAATTTTCCAAAGGTACAAACTTTGACCTGAGGGACCCTTGTGGTGTCTAAAGGTCTTTCAACAAGTTTTCCTTTTCTTTGCAGAGTTCACTCGCTTCATCTTGAATTCTGTAATTCAGCAGAGTTTCCTTGAGTCTCTTCTGTTGTTCTTCCATGCTGCTGTTTAAGGCAGACAGTCTTCATTTCCTCAGGTTGCTGAATGGCTACATACTCCTTTCACATCCTGTTAAGGTCCTTTGACTCTCCAGGCTCTTTCTGAATTAGCTTGCCTTGTTCCTTTCCCAACTCAGGAACTCTTCCTGCTTCCTTTTGAAATAAAGGTTAATTTCCCTCAACCAGTTGTGACCTAGAAGGCTTGGTCTTTCACCTTCTACTACAATCACCGGGAGTTATGTGTTTGATGCTTATAATAAACATGGTACAGTGGTAATTCCCTTCACTTGGATAAATTTGCCAGTATAAATTTTCAATTTGGTTGACGTCTGCTTAAATTCAATTGTTGAGTACCCTTGTTTAAATATTTGAAGGTGTGCTCTCCCACTACAGTGGTTGAAGCACCAGTGTCTATTTCCATCATTAAAGGTTTTCCATTTACCTGCACAGTAACAGTAATTGGCTCTGTCTTCCCTACTTTTACACTAAATAGGGAGTAAACCTCAGAATTGATGGTCTCTGGTTCTTTCACATTATATACTTCAATTAACTTAGCTTGCTGCCTGGGAGTCTGTCTCAATTTTGTTTTACAATGCTTCAGTATGTGCCCTCTTTTATGGCAAAAATAACACTCCACGTTTTTAAAACAGCAAATTTCACATTGGTAACAATAAATTTTCAGATTTGCTGCTGAGCCTTTTCCTGTGTTTATTTTAAATTTTTGGTTAGTGTAGACGGTCTCCTGCTTTGTGGTGGAGTCCCGGCTTTTCACATCACACCTGGCTGTCTGTTCCCACCCCTACTGGAAAATGGTGCCATTTTGTGCACCTTGTATAGCCTGTGTGTCCTGTTCAGTGCTTTCCATCATGAGCATTATTTCCAATGCTTTTGTAAAATCGATGGCATCATCTTGTATACCACAGACCAAACGATCCCCAAAATCTCAGTGTTCAGTCAGTTGTTTCAATTTCACCATGTAGCAATGGTCTCCCTCAGGGCTCTAATCCTCAAATTAAACTTGAACCTTTGCATGGTGACTGAGGGTTTGTGTTGAAAGTGTACCTTAGCAAGGTCTACCAATTCGCCTTTGAATCGGGGGTGCTCAGTGTCATCAAATTTCAGATTAAATTATGGGTTTTAGTCCTGCAAAAGGTTAGGAGAATTGCTCTCCACTTTTCCTCCCCTGTTATTTTGTTTGCCTGGAAACAGAACCCAAGGCATTCTACAAGTTGACATCAATCCTCTGTGGATGGTTCAAAGGGTCGATCTTGCCAAAATGTGGTATCTCTGGTGAGTATATCTTCCTTTTCTTCTGTTTAAACAAGATACTCATAGTCGCTGGGCGAGGGACAATGCCAGATCTGATTTATCCTCATCACCAGTTTGTTATGAACTTCATTTCTCAGACAAGTTTTTCATTAGAAACATTGAATTTTTTTGCAGGTTGCAGCAGCAGTTATATGCTTCCATCAAGCTCCACAACTAGAAGGAGAACCCCCACTCTAAGGTTACCTGTGCTTAGAGCTGATTCATTCACACTGTCAAGCAATAAGTCTGAAAGCTACTGTCACTACATTCTTGAAAGCTACAATTACTGCAGAGCCCAAGAGGGAAGGGTTGGACAGAGACTCAGTCATTATGGTGAGGGCCAGTTTTAAAGGAAGACTGGGGGATACCTCGGAGGCAGTACAGGGCAGTGCACACCATGTAGTCTGGGCCAGAAAGTAAAAGCAGTCCCGGAGCAATGCACACCATGTTTTGGGGCCAGAAAGTAAAGACAGTCCTAGGGCAGTGTGCGCCATGCTACAAGGCAATGCCTGGCATGCATATCTTGGTCCCCCAGGGAGGGGGAGGCCCTGTCCATCCTGTATCAATCATGCACAGCATAGTGTGCAGGGCATGGTTAGTCCCTCACACATTTGGGTCTGCGGTTGATGGCTTGGTACTGGGCAGCACATGACACAGTCAGAATCAAGGGAGGCATCAGCAGCCTTGTAAATGGGGAACTGGTAATAAGAGGGAGGCACTCAATGGTCTCATATTGGGGGATCTTGATAGGTCACTGGGCATAGGGCCTCAAGATGGAGAGAAGTGAGGTCGACATGGGGCACGAGAACACCCACAGAAAATGATTCAAGGAGAGGAAGGGAATATCTACTAGAATAACGATGAGCTCCAGGGTTAAAGAGGGAGGGCTAGAGAGTGTTGGAAGCTGGTGTCATAATAAGAGTGGAGCAGAACCATTTCAACAGCCGGTGGAATGACATAGTTGAAAAATAACCTTGGAAAAAAAAAGGGAGGGGTCGGAGGGCTTGCAGAAGGAGACAACTACTGCACAATTGGGCAAATTGAAAGGACACCCTAATAATTTCTGCTTCAGGATATAGAGAGCAAGGCTCAGCCAAGACATGTTAGGAAGAGACAAATGCTTGGGCTGGAGGGTCTGAGCTATGAGGAAAGATTGGATAGGCTGGAGCTGTTTTCCTTGGAGCAGCAAAGGTTGAGAGGGGGCCTGATAGTGGTGTATAAGATTATGAGGGGCATAGATAGGGTGAATAGGAAGGCATTTTTCCATTAGTAGAGGGGTCAATAACCAGGGGGCATAGATTTAAAGTAAGAAGTAGGAGAATAAGAGGGGAGTTGAGGAGAAATGTTTTTCACCCAGAGGGTGGTGGGAGTCTGGAACTCATTGCCTAAAAGGGTGGTTGAACCAGAAACTCTTGTAACATTTAAGTATTTAGATATTCACTTGCGTTGCCTTGCTATGGGCCAAGCGCTGGAAAATGGGATTACTGTAGTCAGATCTTTGTTGACTGACATGGACACAATGGGCCAAATGGCCTCTTTCTGTGCTATAAATGTCTATGAGTCTATAAATACCAAATGAAGGATTTGGGCACCTTAACTCATGAAGTGCATTCTTGCATTTTGGCTTGGGGCCAAATACTGATTGGGTATGAATGACCATTTGTCCCTCTCATAGGAATGTGCAAAGGTCAGAAGGATTCATCTATAAAGGGTCAAAATAAGAACATAAGAACTAAGAGCAGGAGGCGGCAATTCAGCCCCTCAGGCCTGCCCCGCCATTCAATACGATAATGGCTGATCTCATTTCGGCCTCAACTCCAATTTCCTGCTCTCTCCCCATAACCTTTCAACCCGTTACTAATTAAAAATCTGTCTATCTCCTCCTTAAATTTATTCAGCACTCTGAGATAGTGAATTCCACAGATTCACGACCCTTTGAGAAAGGTAATTCCTCTTCATCTCTGATTTAAATCTACCACCCCTTAGCCTAAAACTACGGTCTCTCGTTCTAGAATGCACCAGAAGGGGAAATATCTGCTCCACGTCTACTACTTTGTCTATCCCCTTTAGCATCTTATATATCTCAATTAGATCTCCTCTCATCCTTCTAAACTCTAGCGAGTATAGGGCTAAACTGCTCAATCTCTCCTCATAAGACAAGCCCCACATCTCTGGAATCAATCTAGTGAACCTCCTCTGAACCATCTCCAATGCAACTACATCCTTCCTCAAGTAAGGGGACCAAAACCGTGCACAGTACTCCAGGTGCATTCTTACCAATGCCTTGTAGAGTTGCAACAACATTTCCCTATTTTTATACTCTATTCCTTTAGCAATAAATGCCAAAATTCTATTTGCCTTCCTTATTACCTGTTGTACCTGCATACTAACTTTCAACGATTCATGCACGAGGACACCCGATCCATCTGGCACTGAAGCATTCTGAAGTTTCTCTCCATTTAAATAATGTCGCCTTTTTATTCTTCCAACCAAAAATGGATAACTTCACATTTATCCACGTTAAGCTCCATCTGCCAGATTTTGGTCCATTCACCTAACCTATCCATATCCATTTGTAAATTTCTTATTTCATCATTGCAATTTACTTTCCCAACTATTTTGGTGTCATCTTCAAATTTAGCTATCATACCTTCTACCCCTGAATCCAAATCATTAATATATATTGTAAATAGTTGGGGCCCAAGGACCGAACCTTGTGGTACCCCACTAGTTGCAGCTTGTCATCCAGAAAAAGACCCATTTATCCCGGCTTTCTGCTTTCTGGTGGTAAGCCAATCCTCTATCCAAGCTAATATGTTACCCTTAACTCTGTGTGATCTTATCTTGTGTATTAACCTTGTGTGCGGCACCTTACCAAAGGCCTTATGGAAGTCCAGATATACTAACATTTGCCCCTACACATTGGAGCTGAGAGGTTCAGCTTTACACACCTCAATGATTGCAGTCATTACATTAGTGCAAGGCTGGGCTCTGGTCTCCTCCAAAGGAGGCAGCCTGACAGTGCCCTGTCTGAGGCTGATAGCACCTGACTGTACTCGTCCAGATCCAACCCTCTATGTGAATGGACTGTCATGCTTGGAGTGCTGGAGTCCAGTGGGGGTGGGGGGACCAGGATCTCAGCTTCCAAAAATCCTTAGAGGGAGGATCTGGGGATGGAATGTCTGGAATGAGGGCAGCCCAAGAGTGTTATAAGTCCATAGCTTGGTAATGGAAGGTGATTATTGCAGGGTAAGGTTCAATCATGTCTCTGATCAATTTTTCCACAGACACGAGGAGGAGTGCAGAATTGAGCAGCAGGCATTGCTGCGTCTTTATGGTTTTCATGCAACTGAGGAGGAGAAGAAGGGTCCATCGCTATCAGGAGCCCCATGAAGACCCAGAAGCTAAGGAGGAGAGACCAATTCCATGGTGTTAAGCGTGACCCAGGATGTACCAAAGACGTCTGTCATACTTGCAGATGAGTGAGAGACTGTGCCGAAGACGCCGTCACTTTTCAAGGGTGGCTCACGTCTGCTACATTCTTTGGGAGGATCTGATGCCGCACGGTCTGGGAGGCCATCCATTGCCAGTGGTTCTAAAGATGACCGCCACATTCAACCTTTTTGCAAGTGGCTCATTCCAGGGCTCTATTGGGGACCTCTGTGTAACATCACAATCCTCCGCTCATAAATACAACTGAGAGGTCACTGATGCCCTCAACCAAGGGTGTCAAAGGTGAAGTTGAGGGAGTGGCTGAACAGATCAACAGTTACTAAAGTATCATGGTGAATGGAAGACCAAAGGCTGGGCAGTTGGGAGTTTCAAAGTGTATTTGTAAATGATTTAAGGTGAGTTTTTCCAGGGTAAGACACAGAAGAATGTGAGGTTGGAAGGTAGGAAGGGAGTGTGGGTGGCAGGACATGCAAAGGAGAAGTTGGAGATGGCTTCATCTGCGATCAGGACCCATGGGAGGAGGATGGACACATGAGACAGTTTGATTGAGGATATGATCATGAATACAAGTTGGAGAGTTTATATGGAAGGTTTAAGAGGATGGGGGATAGAGCAGTAAATTCAGAGGAGAGAGGACAATGTGAACTGAGATGGAGATGCTCAGTGCAGAGGCTGACGACGAAGGGAGTGAGGAGATCTTGAGAAAATTCAGGTGGGGAGCTCAGGGATGGTGGGGTTTGTTGATGGAGAATAATGATTTTTAAAGGAGAGGCAAGAATGATGGAACAAGATGAAGTATTTTAAGGAAGAGAAGTACAAGAGGAGTTGGGTGAGAAACTAAATTGTGACTCAGTGATTTGGGTCACACCACTATCAGGGCATTTGATCAGGGGGCGCCAATGGAAAGTCTAGTCGGGAAAGGAAGTTTCCGTTCGGATTTCAGTTAATTTTTCGTCAAACCATCATGCGACTGCAATAGTTTACTCACATACTGCAAAGAAATTCAATCCTGGATAGTCATTTAAATGTTAATGAGCCAATTCCACAGCTTTAACAGAGTCAGTAACTAGCTTCATGAAGTTTTGCTTCACTAGTATCACTGCAGCCTAATGTTCCTTTTGATTTATGGACTCGTTTGCAAATCCGATTTTTCAGGCAGGACTGTAACTAAGCTTTGCCACCAGGTGGCAGCCACATACTAGAAAACACCAGGCTTCTTCTGCAAATGACCTTAGGACAGAAGACTGCAAAACCTTTATGTCATTATGAATTGTTTGGATGGAAATAATGGACCTTCTTGGTACATATATAAAGTTTAAATCTCACTTCCTCCTCCCTCTGGGGGAACACTTAAAAGAATGGAAGTTGTAAGTGGATGATATTCTGTAGAGTCTGATTAAACATGCTGGACCCAGAGGCCTAGACTAATGCTCTGAAGACACGAGTTGAAATCCCAGCACAGAAGTTGGGTGCTAAATAAACCTGGAATTTTTTTAAAAGCCACTATCAGTAATCATGACCCTAAAAACTACTGGGTTGCCATAAAAATCCACTGTTCACTAACGTCCTTTTGGGAAGGAAATCTGTCATTCATATCTGGTCTGGCCTATACATGACACCAGACCCAAAGCAATGTGATTGACTCTTAACTGCCTTTGAAAAAGCCTAGTAAGCCATTCAGTTGTATTTAAGAGGCTCATTGCCATCTTCTCAAAGACCTAAGTGGGTAATAAGTGCTAGCCTTGCCAGTGACAGTCACATCCTGCAAATAAATAAGTAAATAAATAAAGCTGAAGAGGCCTCTGTGCTCAAGAACACTCACGGGAATTAATGCTCAATGTACAGAGGCACTTTGGAAACCTGCCCTCACATTATTTAATCCTTTCAAATATATGGGAAAGACTTCAAAAAAAGTAGAATTAAAGTTTCCACCTAAATATGAAGCTTTAAAAACGTATGATAACTAGTGTAGCACAGTGCACATGATATCCCTTCATTTTAGTCAGGAGCAAATTCAAAACCACAAGTTTGCTACATTACAATGGTGACTACATTGGTTGTAAAGTGTCTTGGGACATCTAGTGGTTATGAAAGGTGCTATATAAATGCATGACTTTCTTTTGTTTATGGTTAGTTGTGATTTCCAGTCATCTGTACCCAATTAGGCAAGGCTGGCAATCCTGAAAAAGCAACATCAAAACATAAACATTAAGTAACTGCACTATTTTAACAGTATGCTTGGACTACACTTTCAAAACATGATTAACTGAATGAATCAGGTCATTTTATTTTTCACTAAAATCTCTGCCCAGACTTTGAGGCAAAGCGTCTTTAAATGAAGGAAGAAAAGAACAGAGAGTGTTATTTAATAATACTGACAAGGTGAATGCAGTTGGTCAAGTTAGATAGAGTGAGCGTTATATAATGGAGGTGACAGGGTCTCACCCATCGGCTGGTGTGCCAGTGACAGCCCCAAGTTGCTTCTTTTCAGGAAGGCTCACCAAATTAATTGTCACTCAGGCACTTAACTGGGCAGCGTCAGGCCTTCCCCAGGATCAAGGACCACAGGGGTGGGAGACCTGCTCTCAGGAAAACTGCCAACAATCAGAAGCTGGCAGCTCTTTGTGGCCATGGGGGCTGTGACTGTTGCCAGTTTTACACCCATCTGAGGCCTAAGCTTGCCAATGGACCCAGGCACAGATGAATGATGGTGCAAGGGGTTGCAAGGGGAGGATGTTGGCAGCAGCAGGGGTTGGCTCTCTGTGGGCCACCCTTACCGATGCTGAATCTCTCAACAAGGCACTGAATGCCTTTGAACAAGGGACTCCCCTCCTCCCCCGGGAGCCCAGAAGCAATCCCATCCAGATGTTAGGTGTTCATTTCAGGCTTCCCGTTTGCTAGTGGGATGAGACCTTTAATGGGGCATTAATTTACCCAGTTAAGAGCCTCAATTGGCAGTGAGAAGGGAAGGACGTAAAGAAGCCTTCCCACCATAGACTTAATCAGGGCAGAGGTGGGAAGGCAGCAGGGTCCACATCCAGCACCCTTTTTTTTTTGAAAAATATACTTTATTCATAAAATAAATGGAAGAACATTCCAAACCATTTCAAAATCACCATCACATAAGTACAATCAGATTCAACTTTTACACATGCTGCATCAATACAATCAATGAATATTACAATCGTTTCAATATGGTCAATATAGACAATCAGACAATGGTATTGGAGTTATCAATGTACATCATGTTGCACTCTGAGGTGCTTCAATACAATTATAACACACTTAGTATTCACTGCATACATTCATTTTGAGCTGTACAGCCTGAGGGGCTCTCAACAGTTCCCAGCCCCTCGGTGCACTGTGGCAGAAAGGTCTTTGACAGCGACCTGTCCCCATTGCGTCTTTGCGGCGGCTGCCCCAAGCTTTAGTGCGTCCGTCAGCACGTAGTCCTGGACTTTGGACTGTGCCAGTCTGCAACACTCAGTCGGGGACAACTCTTTGTGCTGGAAGACCAACAAGTTTCGGGCAGACCAAACAGCGTCTTTCACTGAGTTGATGATCCTCCAGCTGCAGTTGATGTTTGTCTTGGTGTGTGTCCCTGGGAACAGCCCGTAGAGCACAGAGTCCTGTGTCACAGAACTGCTCGGGATGAACCTCGACAGAAACCATTGCAACTCTCTCCAGGCCTTCTTTGCAAAGGCACAATCCACAAGGAGGCGAACAACGGTCTCGTCCCCACCACAGCCACCTCAAGGGCAACGTGCAGAGGAGGGTGAGACTCCTGGCGTGTTGGAAGGATCTGACGAGGAGGGCCTTCCTCACCACCAGCCAAGCTACATCTTGGTGCTTGTTGGAAAGTTCTGGCGATGCATTCTGCCAAATGACTTTGACAGTCTGCTCGGGGAACCATCCCACAGGATCCACCCTCTCCTTTTCCCTCAGGGCCTCTAGGACGTTACGTGCCGACCAATGCCTGATGGACTTATGGTCAAAGGTGTTTCTCTGCATAAATTTTTCCACGAGGTACAGGTGGTGCGGTATGGTCCAACTACTTGGAGCGTTCCGCGGCAGCGTGGCCAGACCCATCCTTTGCAACACCGGGGACAGGTAGAACCTCAGCACATAGTGACACTTGGTGTTTGTGTACCGAGGGTCTACGCACAGCTTGATGCAGCCGCCCACAAAGGTGGCCATCAGTATGAGGCCGATGTTGGGCACATTTTTTCCCCCTTTATCTAGAGGCTTGTACATCGTGATCCATTTTTGACCTCCAGATAAAGTGAAAGATGGCTCGGGTAATCGCCATCGCGCAGGAGTCTGGAATGGGCCAGACCTGCGCCACGTACAGCAACAGCAAGAGTGCCTCACACCTAATTACCTGCAATGGAGAGGGAGTGTCGCTCCCACATGCCCAGTTTTCTTTTCACCATAGACACTTGCTTCTTCCAGCTTCTAACACATGCCCTGGTCCCTCCGAACCATATCCCCAGCACCTTCAGGCCATCAGCCCTGATAGTGAAAGGGACAAAGGATCAGTCAGCCTAGTTCCCAAAGAACATGGCCTCGCTCTTCCCACAATTTACCTTGGCTCCCAAGGCCAGTTCGAACTGGTCACTGATGTGGATCAGTCTGCGCACCAACAGCGGATCCGAGCAGAAGACGGCGACATCTTCCATGTACAGGGAGGCTTTCACCTGAGTGCCTCCACTGCCTGGGATCGTCACTCCTCTTATGCCTGGATTCCTGATGGACTCAGCAAAGGGTTCTATGCAATACATAAAAAGGACAGGGGAGAGAGAGCAGCCCTGCCTGACTCCAGATTTAATAGGAAAGCTATCTGATTCCCACCCCTTGATTGAGACTGCGCTACTGATGCTAGTCTAGAGCAGTTGGATCCAATTGCAAATTCCCTCCCCAAACCCCATTTTGGAGAGCACATCCACCATACCCTCCTACCACCAAACCTGCCATGGGGGAGGGCATTAAATTCCACACAGGAACTGAAAGATTCCTTTAGCCTATTCCCAAATTACATCTTAGGGTAAATGTGAAGCTTCTTAGAAATAAGATATGGAAGGTTCAGATGGGGTCAGAGATCATAACTTCTCTCTCCACCACTGGAGCAGAAAATGTATTTGGTAATCAGATACAGTTTATATATGCACCAATAGTGCTGATTGGCACAGCCTTTTCTGCATGTTAATCAGCCACAAGGCAGGATCAGGCACCCTATTAGCTCCAGTGATGCTGCCAGTTCCATTTTGAAAGGGTCTAATGCCAGGGGTCTAAACACACCTCCTGTTTCAGATTACAGTCTCTTTCAATATTGAATTTGAGGTATTATGAGATAAATAGGACCATTTTAGGCCAGCATTGATTTGAGCCTGCTCTGTGCACATTCTGCCCAGCTCCACGAAACAAAGAAGCCCACCAAAGATAACTGCTGAATTATTTTTGTCGACAAGCAGGATAGCCTGGGCTGCAGTCATCCTGGGACCCCTTACTTTTTGTGATTGCCTTGCAATTGATCTTTGCTGGTGGTTGGTCTGGCCCAAGCCTTAGGCCAATCTGGCAAACTGCATCGAAACAGCTGTCCAGGAGCTCATCTACCAATTTTTTTTATTCATTCATGGGCTTTGCTGGCTAGGCCAGCATTTATTGCCCATCCCTAGTTGCCCTTGAAAGGTGATGGTGGTGAGCTGCCTTCTTGAACTACTGCAGTCCATGTCATGTAGGTACACCCACAGTGCTGTTAGGAAGGGAGTTCCAGGGTTTTGACCTAATGACAATGATGGAACGGCGATGTATTTCCAAGTTAGGATGGTGAGTGACTTGGAGGGGAACTTGCAGGTGGTGGTGTTCCCATCTGTCTGCTGCCCTTGTCCTTCTAGATGGTAGTGGACGTGGGTTTGGAAGGTGCTGTCTAAGGAGCCCTGGTGAATTGCTGCAATGCATCTTGTAGATGGTACACACTGCTGCTACTGTGCGTTCGTGGTGGAGGGAGTGAATGTTTGTGGATGTGGTGCCAGTCAAGCAGGCTGCTTTGTCCTGGACAGTGTAAAGCTTCTTAAGTGTTGTGGAATTTGCACTCATCCAGGCAAATGGGGAATATTCCATCAAACTCCTGGCTTGTGCCTTATAGATGGTGGACAGGCTTTGGAGAGTAAGGAGGTGAGTTACTCATCACACGATTCCTAGCCTCTGACCTGCTCTTGTAGCAACAGTATTTATATGGCTAGTCCACTTCAGTTTTTGGTCGATGGTAACCCCCAGGATGTTGATAGTGGGGGATTCAATGATGGTAATGCCATTGAACATCAAGAGGCCATGGATTCTCTCTTGTCGGAGATGCTCATTACCTGACACTTGTGTGGCTCAAATGTTACTTGCCACTTGTCAGCCCAAGCCTGGATATTGTCCAGGTCTTGCTGCATTTGACACAGACTGCTTCAGTACCTGAGGAGTTGCGAATGATGTTGAGCTTTCTGCAAGCATCCCTACTTCTGACCTTATGATGGAAGGAAGGTCGTTGGTGAAGCAGCTGAAGATGGTTGGGCCGAGGGCACTACCCTGAGGAACTCCTGCAGTGATGCCCGGGAACTGAGATGACCGACCTCCAACAAGCACAACCATCTTCCTTTGTGCTAGGTATGACTCCAACCAGCAGACAGTTTTCCCCCTGATTCCCATTGACTCCAGTTTTGCTAGGACTCCTTGATGCCACACTCGGTCATGTGCAGCCTTGAGGTCAAGAGCTGTCACTCTCACATTACCTCTGGAGTTCAGCTCTTTTGTCCATGTTTGAACCAAGGCTGTAATGAGGTCAGGAGTCGAGTGGCCCAGGCAGAATACAAACTGGGCGTCAATGAACAGGTTATTGCCAAACACGTGTCGCTTGATAGCGCTGTTAGTGACCCCTTCCATTATTTAACTGATGATGGAGAGTAGACTGATGGGGCAGTAATTGGCCGGGTTGGATTTGTGCATTTTGCGCACAGGACATACCTGGGCAATTTTCCACATTGCGGGTAGATGCCAGTGTTGTAGCCGTACTGGAACATCTTAGCTATGGCGTGCAGCAAGTTCTGGAGCACAAGTCTTCAGTACTATTGCCAGAATATTGTCAGGGCCCAGAGCCTTCAGCCGTTTCTTGATACCACGTGGAGTGAATTGAACTGGCTGAAGACTGACATCTGTGATGCTGGGGACTTCTGGAGCAGGCTGAGATGGATCATCCACTCGGCACTTCTGGCTGAAGATTGTAGCAAATGCTTCAGCCTTATCTTTTGCACTGATGTGCTGGGCTCCACCATCATTGAGGATGGGGATATTTGTGGAGCCTCCTCCTCCAGTGAGCTGTTTAATTGTCCACCATTCACGACTGGATGTGGCGGAACTGCAGAGCTTAGGTATGATCCATTGGTTGTGGGATCACTTAGCTCTGTCTATCACTTGCCACACAACATGATGAAGGATATCCTCAATGTGATGGTGGGGCTTCATCTCCACAACGACTGTGCGATGGTCACTCCTACCAATACCGTCATGGACAGATGCATCTGCAGCAGGCAGGTTGGTGAGGATGAGGTCAAATGTGTTTTTCCCTCTTGTTGGTTCCCTCACCACCTGCCGCAGACCCAGTCTAGCAGCTTTGTCCTTTAGGACTTGGCCAGCTCAGTCAGTCGTGGTGCTACCAAGCCATTCTTGGTGATGGACATTGAAAGCCCCGACCCAGGGTACATTCTGCACACTTGTCACCCTCAGTGCTTCCTCCAAGTGGTGTTCAACATTGATTCATCAGCTGAGGGAGCGGTACGTGGTAATTAGCAGGAGGTTTCCTTGTCCATGTTTGGCCTAATGCCATTAGACTTCATGGGGTGCTGAGTCGATGTTGAGGACTCCTAGGGCAGGTTAGAGTAGCAAACAAATAGAGAAGAAAAATCAGGTAGATATTTGAAAAAATAAGTTTTGGGCTGAACAAATGGACTGCAGAGGCATCTCAACTCCTCCTTAGGTGACAAAGCTTCCTGATTACGCCCACCACAAATCACTCCATTAGTAAACCAGGTGTCATTTCTAGCATCTGAAACTATTTTTTTTTCCACTACTAGGCTGGAGCAATGTTCTTTTCATGATTTCTGATGTTAATTAAAGCCATGGATGAGTTAGTTCCCTTGGAATTATTCCCAAGTATTCATCTTTTCCAGTCCTTTATTTTGCTATATTCCCAACCACTTGTGATTTGACTTACAAGCAACACAAATTTGTTTCCTGAGAGATCTCGTGGTCACATTTGCTACTGTTTATCGCTGCCTCTTAACACTTCAATCCCTACTCTCACTCTGACTTCCCTGTCTTTGACCTTGAAGTGCCAGGAAAGCTTAATGAACTGCACCTTCTTCACTTTCTATGTAGCCCTTAGCTTAATATTGAGCATAACTTCATAAAAGTTTACATTTTCTCTTCAATAGCAAATGCTAGCAATATGTGATGCATGTGCCAGCCATTTTAGAGGGGGTAGGCATGGGAATGGGGATGGGGGAGTGGAGGAGAGATGGGCCAACTTTTGGGCTGAAGGCTATCCATCAGAACACCATGCTAGTGGGGAAGTTCACTTTCAATCTAGGTCTGCCAGCTCTGTGATATCTGTTCACATGACACTTAGCCACAGTTTGTAAATGTTATTGCATTTTTCTCAAAGGTTGAAATCCTATGTTGTTATCTTTGCTCGCAGTTTTGAGTGAGCAGTACTGCAAAACAAGAAGACTCTGAAACCCTGAGCAGAGAAAGAAAGTATGCATGTGCAACCACAGTGCAAACTTTGAACGTGAAGTGAGAGCTTTACTTTACTCCCTGGTTGGTCAGCAACTGGACTTGTGCAGTTAAACATAGAAATATGAAACTTACTGTCTGAGAGGCACTATTCCTCCGAAATGTGCACGATAATGGTATCTCACTGTCTGGCTCACTGTTCAAATATAGTTTCTGTGAAGTTGCTGGACTTAGCTCAGAAATAGGAACTAAACTTGCCAAAAAAAGTTAGGGATCCTCCATTCCAGTGTAAGTATCCTTTTGGTAGCATGTTAAGTCTTAATTACTGTCTAACTATCTCTCTCTGCCATTGAAAATTAACTTTTACAAGGATGAAGTCTCATTTCTTAAGATTTTAATTATTGTTGGAGATTTAATTGTTTTAAAATTTATCTTCTGCTCTTTTGTCTCTCTCTCTTTCTTCCTCTCCTTTTATTTCACTTTTTATATCTGATTTGACATTGCATTCAATATTCTACCTGACACCTCCTGGTTCAGACCCTCCAATACTCACTAATGATTCTCCAATCTGATCGGTTAAAATGATACACAATTGCTTCCTTGTTCACACAGGTTCCAGATGTTTGCCACCTACCACTCCCTATAACCGGTTAATCAATGCTACTCCATGTTGAACATCATTTAGTTGCACTTTTCAGCTTTCTCATTTATAGTACTTTCCATTGCAAAACTCTATAGAAAGTTTGTAGGTAAGTACAAGTGTAATAAACAGCTGGTTCACTTACCACAGGAAGCTAAATTAAGTCTAATAATTTGTTCGTTTCCTCCAATTTGTTGACTGATTTGAAGAGCACTAAGGAGTAAATGGAGACACATTAAAATCAGCTGAAATGTTGGAAGGGAAATGTTTCTCCTTGCTTTATGTTACAACAATAAAAATGTTCCAGCTGTAAAAGTATTAACCAATTTATTTAATTAATGGATATTTCTTGAGATGGGATTTTTGCTGCTAATGATTAATGTAATTCATTATCTCCTACTTGGAGGGAGCTTCTTGTAATATGACTACCACAGTCACAGCTGTGTGATAATCTTTTAAATGAAAACCAAATCAACAAAATTGGGATAAATCAGGCACAGCCCCTAATCCAGGTCAGCTGGAAAAACCAAGAACAAAGTTTAAAGGAAACTTACAAACTTTAAATCAAAATGTGATTAAAGGGGTCAGCAAAACACCCCAGTCCCCGCGGTGCCCACCGAGCACGGAAGGCCTCGAGAGTGTCAGCAGACAACGCGTGCTCCCTCTCCAGGGACATCCGGCAGCGAACGTAGCCGCGGAAGAGGGACAAACAATCGGGTGGGACTCCCCCGTCGATCGCCCGCTGCCTGGACCTGTTAATGGCCAACTTGGCCAGGCCCAGGAGTAGGTTCACGAGGAGGTCCTCCTCCTTCCCGACCCCCTTCCGCACCGGGTGCCCATAGATCAGGAGCGTGGCGCTGAAGTGCAAACAAAACATCAATAAAAGGTTTTTCAAATAACTAAAAAGGGAGTACAGCCTACAACACCCTATGTATACATGGTCCACGGACTCCACAAGACCGCAAAAAGGGCACGTGTCCTGAGAGTCCGTGAACCTATGCATCCTCTTATTATAGGGGACTGCTGCATGCAACACCCTCCAACCCAGGTCCCCGATAGAAAGGGGGAGGACACCTCCGTAGAGGGCCTCCCATCGGGGCCTCCGCCACCGGACAGCAACAAGGCACTCCAGGGCGTGTCCGGGTGACGGACAAGGGCGAGAAAATGGAAGGTGTGCAGCAGCAGTCTGTACAAAAAGCCCCTCTTTGCCGTGCCAAAAGGCACGGAGGGCATGTCCCCCAGGCGGCTCATATTGCGGGGCACCAGCACCCGAGGGAGGGTTCGGGGCTTGGGGCCAATGTGGAATTCTGTCCGAACAGGGGAACGTTCAGATGGAAGACCACCGCGCACCTGGGCCACCTCAAGACCCAAATAACATCGGGTCTGAGCACAACCGTTCTCAGGTCTTGGATGGCATCGGCTGCGACCTGGACACTCACAGACACGCGTCACGCCAACTCCTGCGGGAGCATCCAGCCCAGTCCTCCGCCACCCAGCACGTCCCCGATCCTGGTCACCCCTGCGGCCACTGCCCTCCTCTCCGCCAACCACTGAAAAGGACGGAGGGGCGGATTCCTGAGCAGCGGCTCTCTGACAATAGTCGCTACTCCTGATGGGGGAGAGCTGCGTCGCGAGGCGACCACTTTCCAGACTTTGATCAGGTCGTGGTAAAAGACGGGCAACGCCTGCAAGGAGCCACCGAGGCCCAGCTGTTCTATAAACAGGAGCTGCACGTCATAATTCAGGCCGTGCACCTGACGGAAGAAATATGTCATCAGGGCACACCATCTAGGAGGAGGCTCGACGTAGAGGTATCGCTGCAGGGTCTGAGGGCGGAAAGTCGCCACCTGTGTGCGTAGGCACACTAGCGCCTGACCACCCTCCCTAAGCGGGAGACTCAGAACTTCAGCAGCGACCCAGTGCAATCTTTTGTCCCAGAAGAAGTCGACTAACAATTTCTGGATTCTTGTGACAAAGTCCGGGGGAGGGGTCAAAGTGACCAGTCGATACCACAACATGGTGGCGATCAGCTGGTTTATGACCAGAACTCGACCCCGGTAAGATAGCACTCGGAGCAGTCCTGTCCAGCGCCGCAGGCGAGCGGTGACTTTCGTCTCCAGTTCCTGCCAGTTCGCCGGCCAGGATTCCTCAGCGGGGCAGAGATGGACCCCCAGGTAGAGGAGGCTGGTCCTGCTCCAGGTGAAAGGCCTGAGCTCCTCGGGTAGGGGATCTATTTGCCACTGACCGACCAGGAGTCCAGAACATTTTTCCCAGTTGATCCTGGCAGAAGAAGCAGCAGAGTAGACCTCCTGGCACGCGCGCATCCTCCACAGGTCAGCCGGGTCACTAAACATAAGGAGCACGTCATCGGCGTAAGCCGAAAGGACCACCCCGATGCCCGGCCCACGCAGAACCAATCCCGACAACCTCCTCCGCAAGAGGCGCAAGAAAGGCTCCACGCAAATAGAATACAACTGGCCAGACAGGGGGCAGCCCTGACGTACCCCTCTCCCAAAGCGAAGGGGCGCCGTCAGGGACCCATTAACTTTCACTAGACACTCCGCGGCGGTGTACAGAAGTCGGATCTGGGCGACAAAATGCGTCCCGAACCCGAACGCTCGCAGAGTTCCGAGTAAGTATCCGTGATCCACCCTGTCGAACACCTTCTCCTGATCGAGAGACAGGAAGGCGCTCAACAGACCAGCCCTCTGGGAATGGTGGATGATGTCCCGGACCAGATGGATGTTATCATAAATAGTTCGGTCCGGGACGGTGTAGGACTGGTCAGGGTGGATCATGTGGTCCAGCACGGTGCCAAGCCGAGAAGACATGGCTCGGGCGAAGATTTTGTGGTCCGTGCTGAGGAGGGAGACCGGGCGCCAGTTTTTAAGAAGGAGGAGATCCCCCTTCTTCGGCAGCAGGGCAATCACGGCCCTGCGCCACGAAAGGGGCATCTCCCCGGTAGCAATGCTCTACCCCAGGACCCCCGCGAAGTCGCTCCCCAAGACGTCCCAGAACGCCCTGAAGAACTCCACGGTCAGCCCGTCTAGTCCCGGGGTTTTGCCCCTAAAATATGGAATGCTTCACGAATTTGCGTGTCATCCTTGCACAGGGGCCGTGCTAATCTTCTCTGTATCGTTCCAATTTTAATATATGTGCTGCCGAAGCGAGCACCACAGCTGTGTGATATTCAGCTCCTCAGAGGAGTAAATTAACAAGTGCTGACTAATTGGGATAATACAAAGGGAATCAAGTTTTGGCCTAAATAGCCAAGTGGTTATGGTACTGGGCTTGTAACCCCAAGACCAAGAGTTCAAATTTCACAATAGCAAACAATGTAACTTCATCTGAATAGGAACAGATGGAAATGTGTTTGTACTCGAAAGAGTTACAACTGTGTGAGTCGTCTGTTCTCAGACCACCTCCTACAGCTGTTATATATGCCCGTCCGTCCTTTTCAGTGGTTGGCGGAGAGGAGGGCTGTGGCCGCAGGGGTGACCAGGATCGGGGACGTGCTGGGTGGCGGAGGACTGGGCTGGATGCTCCCGCAGGAGTTGGCGCGACGCGCGTCTGTGTGTGTCCAGGTCGCAGCCGATGCCATCCAAGACCTGAGAACGGTCGTGCTCGGACCCGATGTTATTTTGGGTCTTGAGGTGGCCCAGGTGCGCGGTGGTCTTCTGTCTGAACGTTCCCCTGTTCGGACAGAATTCCACACTGGCCCCAAGCCCCGAATCCTCCCTCGGGTGCTGGTGCCCCGCAAAATGAGTCGCCTCGGGGACCTGCCCTCCGTGCCTTTTGGCACGGCAAAGAGGGGCTTTTTGTACAGACTGCTGCTGCACACCTTCCATTTTCTCGCCCTTGTCCGTCACCCGGACACGCCCTGGAGTGCCTTGTTGCCATTCGGCGGCGGAGGCCCCCGATGGGAGGCCCTCTATGGAGGTGTCCTCCCCCTTTCTATCGGGGACCTGGGTTGGAGGGTGTTGCATGCAGCAGTACCCTATAATAAGAGGATGCATAGGTTCACGGACTCTCAGGACACGTGCCCTTTTTGCGGTCTTGTGGAGTCCGTGGACCATGTATACATAGGGTGTTGTAGGCTGTACTCCCTTTTTAGTTATTTGAAAAACCTTTTATTGATGTTTTGTTTGCACTTCAGCCCCACGCTCCTGATCTATGGGCACCCGGTGCGGAAGGGGGTCGGGAAGGAGGAGGACCTCCTCGTGAACCTACTCCTGGGCCTGGCCAAGTTGGCCATTAACAGGTCCAGGCAGCGGGCGATCGGGGGAGTCCCGCCTGATTGTTTGTCCCTCTTCCGCGGCTACGTTCGCTGCCAGATGTCCCTGGAGAGAGAGCACGCGGTGTCTGCTGGCACTCTCGAGGCCTTCCATGCTCAGTGGGCACCGCGGGGACTGGGGTGTTTTGTTGACCCCTTTAAACACATTTTGATTTAAAGTTTGTAAGTTTCCTTTAAACTTTGTTCTTGGTTTTTTCTAGCTGACCTGAATTAGGGGCTGTGCCTGATTTATCCCAATTTTGTTGATTTGGTTTTCATTTAAAAGATTATCAAGAGTTCAAATCTCACAATGGCAAACTATGAAACAATGTAACTTCATCTGAATAGGAACAGATGGAAACATGTTTGTACTCAAAAGAGTTACAAAGGGAATCAACAAATGTAAATGAAGCAAATGAAAGCTGAAAATCTCTCAATACTTGATGTTCAAATCAACAATACATTCCTGTAGCTTTGACTAAAAAGCTCCTTTTTAAAAGGGAAGCACTGAAATTCAGTTGAATGGTGTATAATAACATTACTGGTTACCTGGAAACAAATCATTATGAAATATGATTTAGAATGTAATGGGACAAAAATAAATAAACATATTTGTGAAGTACTATTATTGTTGGGGAGAATTTTCTACAACTGGACTGATTATGATTCCAGGTACTGGAACAGAAGAATGGTGCATTAACATATATCATGATTTACGAAGGCTTAAGGCTCGCGATATAACTGTCATATTTGCTGACATCATCACAGCTCATTGTAATTCATTGTATCTGAATTTCTTTGAAAAGTTTCTGGTTGTTATGATAAGGTACTGTACAAATGCAAATTCTCTATTTTAATATATTGAATAAATAACAGAACTTATTTTTAAGAGGAACCTAAGCATGAAAATAAGCGTGGACCAGATTCCAGTAGAGCTTGATCTCAAAGCACTGTCTGCTTTATCTGTCCTGGAGCTATCAAGAATTTCAGATAACAAAAGTGCTGAGGTACCTTCTATTTACAGCTTGCAGACATACCAGTACCAGTCAGCATTTCACTCCCAGTAACTGACAACTGCAGACCAAGTTAATGTCTTATTGATAATTGTTTCTGAAAGAGTTGGATACTCTGGTATTTTTGAAAAGATGAGTTAAGGTGGATTAAATAGCCTTCCTCCTCTGCATTCTATTTTCTGGAGAATGTTCAGCACTGCCTGATGGAATTTGGAATAGATCATACAGCTAAGCTGCAACCAAAATCACCAATCTATTAGAAAGAAGACAGATGTGAGTTCAAAACTATTAAAGATTTTTTTAAAATGTAAATGAACCAATAGACCTTTGCGTAATAGCTAAAATACCAAACCATAACCAAAAATTTTATCCTGTTAAATAACAAGGGGAAGAAGACACTGGTGGGAGTGCTCTATAGGCCCCCCTAAAGGTAGCCAAACTGTAGGACATACAATAAATCAGGAAGGATATAATGAGGGCATGTAAAAAAGGCAGTACATTAATCATGGGTCCCTTTAATCTTCATGTACACTGGGAAAATCAAATTGGCAGAGCAAGAATTCATAGAGTGCATTTGGGTCAGTTTCCTAGGACAACATGTTGTGGATCCAACCAGGGATCAGGCTACTTTGGATCTGGTAATGTGTAATGAGGCAGGTTTAATAAATGATCTCAGAGTAAAAGATCCCCTAGGAAACAGTGACCATAACATTGTAGAATTTAGCATTCAGTTTGAGAATGAGAAACTTGGGTCAGAAACAACTGTGCTAAACTTAAATAAATTACAATGGAATGAATGCAGAGTTGACTGGAGTGGACTGGGAAAGGAGTTTAGCAGAAAAGATGATTGATGAACAATGGCAGACATTTAAGAAAATAATTCAAAACTCGCAACAAAGATATATCCCAGTGAGGAAGAAGGATTCTAGGAAGGAGATAAACCAACCATGATTAACCAATGAAGTTAAGGATAATAACAAATTGAAAAAAAAACATACAATGTGGCAAAGATTAGTGGTAAGCCAGAGGATTGGGAATGTTTTAAAAACCAGCAAAAGGTGACCAAAAATTAATAAAGAGGGAGAAAATAAACTTTGAGAGTAAATTAATAAATAATATAAAAACAGACAGTAAGAACTTCTTTAAATACATAAAAAGGATGAGAGAGGCCAAAGTGAACAGAGGCCCCTTAGAGAATGAGGCTTTGGTAATAATAATGGGGAACCAGGAAATGGCATCAGTCTTCATGGTAGAAGACACTAAAAGCATTCCAAAAATACTAAATCAAGGGGCAAAAGGGAGATAGGAAATAAGTAAATAACTATCATAGAGAAAAAGTAGTAGGGAAACTAATGGGGCTAAAGGCCGATAAGTCCCCTGGACCTGAGGGATATTAAAGGAAGAAGCCACAGAGATATTGGATGCACTGGTAGTAATCTTCCAAGAATCCTTAGATTCTGGAAAAGTCTCAGAAGACTGGAAAACTGCCAATGTAACTCCCTTATTCAAAAAGGGGGCTGGATAAAACACAGGTCAGATAGCTTAACATCTGTCATTGGAAAATGTAAGTCTTTTATAAAGGATGTAATAGCAGGGCATTTAGAAATGCATAACATAATCAAGCAGAGTCAGCATAGCTTCATGACAGAGAAATCATGCCTTACAAATTTATTAGAATTCTTTGAGGAGGTAACAATCAGGATAGATAAAGGGGAACCAGTAGATGTAATATATTTGGATTTCCAATGGCATTTGATAAGGTACTGCACATAAGGTTACTTAATAAGATAAGAGCCTATGGTGTTGGGGGTAGAATATTAGCATGGATAGAGGATTGGCTAACTAATAGAAGACAGAGAGCTGGGATAAGGGGGGGCATTTTCAGGATGGCAATCTGTAGCTAGTGGATCACAGGGATCAGTGTTGGGGCCATAATTATTAACAATATATATTAATGACTTAGATGAGGGAAGTGAATGTGCTATCGCCAAGTTTCGGATGACACAAAAATAGATGGGAAGGCAAGGGGTGAGGATGACAAAAAGAGTCTACAGAGGGATATAGACAAGTTAACTGATTGGGCAAAAACTTGGCAGATGGAATACAACGTAGGAAATTGTGAGACTACGCGCTTTAGCAGGAAGAATAGAGGAGCTGAATATTATTTAAATGGAGAAAGATGCAGATGGCTGCAGCACAGAGGGATTTGGGGGACCTCGTGCATGAATCCCAAGAAGTTAGCCTACAAGTTCAGCAGGTAACGGGGAAGGCAAATGGAATGTTGGCCTTTATTTCAAAGGGAATAGAGGATGGAAATGGGGAAGTCTTGCTAAAACTATACAAGGCACTAGTTAGACTACACATAGAATACTGTGAACAATTTTGGTTCCCTTACCTAAGGAAAGATATACTGGCATTGGAGGCAGTCCAGAAAAGGTTCACTAGGTTTAATCCTGTGTATGCAGGGATTCTCTTATGAGGAGAGGTTGAGTAGGTTGGACCTGTACTCATTGGAGTTTAGAAGAATGAGAGGCAACCTTATTACAACATATAAGATTCTTAGGGGGCTGAGAGGTTGTTTCCCCTCATGGGACAGTATTGGACCAGAAGGCATAATCTGAGTATGGGGTCACCTACTTAAGACAGATGAGGACGAATTTCTTCTCTCAGAGGGTAGGGAATCTGTGGAATTCTTTACCGCAGAGGGCTGTAGAGGCTGGGTCGTTAAGTATATTCAAGGTTGAGATAGACAGATTTTTAATCAGTAAGGGGAAAAGGCAGGAAAGCGGAGTTGAGGATTATCAGATCAGCCATGGTCTCACTGAATGGCGGAGCAGACTCGATGGGCCAAATGGCCTACTTCTGCTCCTACATGTTATGGTCTTATGGTTTATATACAGGAGATTGGACTATAAAATATTAACAGAATGACACTATCCATCATTGTAACATAAAGATGACTAGGTTATAATCTGAACTGTCTGAATAAATTTAACTCTGCTCTGAATGTGACACTACTATTAACTCATTTGTGTATATCGTTGTAATGTAATTCAACTCATTCTAAAAAAAATCCAGATTTTTAAGAGGATCATGACCTTTGAAAATCTTTCTCCAAACCAGCTTTGAGAAATATATGAATATAGAAAACCAGAAAAGACCACTACAATCCATCAGATTATATCCGAAGTCTAGGAAATATACATAGTTGTATTGTTCATACCACTTCTTTCACTAAGTATCCATTCATGAATTTTCATCTGAAGTTTGCAACATAATCCCAGATGATATAACTGGACTAGACACTTCCAGAGCATGAGAGTTCAATTCCTACCATGACTAATTGTGAAATTGAATACAGTACAACCACTCTGGCTTTCAAATCCTACAATACGCAGTTGACTCATAACGCTGTTCTAAAGTGCTCTGGCAATGGCAAAACACAGATTTAAAAAAACTATTGGACGGATTGATTGCCAACCCAAGCATCATATCAAAACATAACTCAATTCTAGCTCAGTTGATCCTCCTCAAGAACGTGACTGTTGCTTGACAAGAGCAAAGAAACTTCCTGCAAATTGCTCCATTCCCCTCAACTAGTGAATGTGTATGACTTCATGTTGAACATCACTTGGTGGAAGACTTGAAGAAAGCAAGGGCACAGAATGTAATCTGGAGTGGCTTGGCACATGCCTATTGACTGCGCTGCAAGAATGGGCTTGTGCCAAGAGGGAAGAAACCAATGTAGGCAGAAATCTACTTGATCTCATCTTTATCAACCTATCTATCCTATCAGTCATAGACACAGAGAACTGATAAAAGTAACCACGTGGTGCATAGCTTGGATTACTGCTGTTCTAAATTAATTAGAGTAATGTTAGATCTAGCAGTCCAAAACTGGGCATACATGAAGCATTCTGCACCATCAGCATCCGAATTGTTTACCAACTCAATCTGTAACCTCATTGTCCAACGTACCTCTCACTCCTCATCACTGTCAAGCTAGGAGACCAACCGTGGTTCAACGGGTTGTAGAGAAGGATGTGCTAGAAACAGCACTAGGCATACGTTAAAATGAGATGTCAACCTAGTGAAGTTACAACACAGGTTTGCAGCATTACAAAAGCAGTATCAGCAGGGTATACACAGGATTTTGATGGCTAGTTTAGTTCAGTCTCAGAAAGTGCATGGGATAAGGTTGGAACAGGTGACAAGGTAGCATGTTTGTGGTGAAGATCAAAGGCAATGTTGTCAGTCTTCCCAATGTTTATCTGGATGACATTATGGCTCACCAGCACTGAATGTCAGACAAACCGGCTGACAACAAAGAGGCAGAGGGTATGTTGAGAGAGATGGTGGTTAGCTCAAACTGGATGTTGTCAGTGTCCATGTGGAACCTCATATATCTTTAGATAATTTTGTTGAAGGTCAGTGTGCAGTTGAGGAATAGAAGGGGGACACCAATGCTAACAATGTGGGTGAGGTAAGAGAAGCTATTGTTGAAGATGTCTGGCTAGCTGAAAGTGTAACAAAAAGAGAGAAGTCTCATTAGCTGAATGACGGAGGAGAGATGTTGGTCAACTGTGTCAAAGCCTATGGAGAAGTATTGAACGATGAGGAGGGGTAGTGGATTTCACTTGTGACATTGATTCCCATCATTTCATTGCCGTGGCAGGGGCAGAAATCTGATTGGAAAGATTCCAATATGGAATTGTGGAAAAGATAGGCATGGATTTGGAAAACAAAAACATGTAAAGTTCCAAGAACAGCATGAAACCAAGACAAGAATGTTTTGGATAATGTATTCATATATGACTATAGGAAAAAGCATACTGAACCTGTCATCCATGTGTGGTTTGATTTATGCCTTGTGTTTGTTGATGGTCCAGTTGGTTGTTTGTAAGGACAGCTTTCCCAGCTGCAAAATCCACGTCTGATCCATGTTTACCTCACCACCATTGTGAAACAGGTGACAATGTAAGCGGAATGTTCTTGAAAACTTGGTTTTAAGGATTAGAGAGGAGGTGAGACACAATGGGCGGAATTTTCTGAACCTTAGTCTCTGCTGAAACAGTGGGATCATTAACAGCTGGAGTGGGTTTTGCTGAGGCTCTTTAACTGAGCTATGGCATTAGCATCCTGCCTCTGGATTCCCCAATCAGAAAGGATGGGCAGAATGATACACTGGATCTGCTAAAAGGAAAGACTTCTAGCCTGGTATGGGCGACAATAGGTCAACTTGGATTTTTCAGGCTGCGGCAATCACAGGAATGGAGAGGAGACCAGGGAAGGCTCACCTTTGGGACTCTCACACTTACCTAGAGATCCTGCTGAGGGACTGAAGTATGGTGATGGTTACCAAGAATGGGAGGAAAAAAGGTGATCACTGAAACCAGGCAGGCATAGATGGAAGTGGCTGAGGAAGTTAGCAGCAAAAATGTGGTCCCTCCAGCCTGGAGACAGTGTACGAAGATGACCAAGACCTCAGGAGGTGGGTAAGGTGAGTGGCATAACACTTCCAGCTGCCAAGACACACAATCTAACTTTCCCAGCATCCTCCTGCCCAGCACACCTCACAGCAACATACCTTACACTTTCATTCATCCCTTTCTCTCCAGAAACCTTCTCATATCCACATCTGAACAGCCAACACTCACACTCACCTTCATTCTATTGCCCCCTCACAACCATGTCTCACAGTCACTGTCCACGAGAGTTGTCCTTCCCTGCTACCCAGAGAAGCCATTTCTAACACTCATAACTTTTTGCTTTCTCTCCTTTCAGGAGAAGAGAGTGCACAACTTCAGTGAGAGGGAGAGACCCAGGGTTTGGGGTGTCACTGTCCAGTGATGGGTGCCTTGACGGCCACTGGCAACCAGGGCGACTGGAAAAGGAGGTCTTGTCCAAGAGGCTGCAGGTGTCAGCAGTGACCTTCCATGAGAGCCTGAGCCTCTGGAGACACTGATGCTCAGAAGTGCTGAGAGAGCTGATCCTCTGCCTGTAAACTCTGTTTGGGGTTCTCATTCCTTGGAGCCTGCTGCCTGTGTTCATTCCCTTTGCCCTGTGGAGCAGCACATAGCTGAGGAGAAGGAAGCTGGTATTGGTATTTGTATTGCTCCTGCTGGTGGCGGTGTTAGTGTTGCTGTTCTTCTTGCTCTCATCATACATGCAAGCTACAGCTGCATAAGTTGCTCCTATGCTATGGTGAAGGAAGTGCAACTGAAGGTGAGTAAAGTACAAGACAGGTGAAGTGACTTCCAAGAAGTTGGCAATCACCTGACATACAGTGAACACACTCCCTGAAAAGGAATTCTATGAGCAACCGCCCTTCACCTGGTCATGGCTGAAGCTGTTCAGTTTCACCGACCAAAGGTTTCACAACCGGTCAGCTTCACTAAAGAAGCTCTCCCTGCTGCTCACAAACCTCAGTGAGCCTGGTGAGTTTCACAAAGCTCAGGAAATAGATCCACTGGCCATTAAAGCCAGATCCTTGGCTAAAACACAACCTAATGAGCCATTTGAATTTTCAATTACTTATCTGATTGCTGAACACTTGCCTTCAAGTCTGCCTAGATGAAACTCGGAATATGGTGGAATGATGTTGGGCTCCTGACCCAATGTCACATTTAGGGGATTTAACTTCCTGCATGCACATAAACATGCCTCCCTTGCCAAGGATAACTCATCCCTCACCTTCCCCCCACCCCGTGGTTCAACTGCCTGATAATACTTGACATCTGGGTTCACACCTAAAGGTGAGTTATAAAGAGGCATCTGTGATTAGACTCAAACTTCTCTAGAATAAATGGAGGGAATGTTTTTTGTGGTAAATTGCTGAGGTTGGTAATAAGATAGCACTGGTAGCTAAACTGTAATTTGAAAACTAGTGCTGCTAATATTTTGGCTGAGAGAAAATATAATCAAATATGTCATATTAAAATTTAACAGAAAAGCCATTGGTAAAATCAATAAAGTTATGTACAATCCTGCTAAGCTTCCTCTTAATTTACCAAAATGTACAATCCAAGAAAGAGAAAAAATGTCATAGCATTTTATTGATACCTAATGAGAGTAATACATTTGCATTCATACATTTAATTGTAACCAAAGACAGCTTACAGATAAAAAGATTTGGCCAGTGAGCTCATCATACAAATGTCCTTGGCTGAATTACCATGCACTATGTCCCTTTTGTCCATTGATGCTTATTAACATAATTCATCAATAAAAAGAATACTCTATTGACTTAATGAAGATGCATTATTTTCTTATAATTTGCTAAGGAGCTGTGAAAGATCTCTCTGTGCCTTTGGCATGTATTTTAGCTTGGAGGTGAGTTATTTGCATGAAAGCTGTTGTGAGGAGGAGAAATGCAGTACAGGTTTCCCAAAAATCATACAGAATTTAGCTACAGGACTGTGTTATGAAAATAGCTGACTGTGGTTGTGGATGCCAGTAATAGATACTATATGGTACTCTGTACTATTATACAGGGTCACCTGACCTGGGGGTTAAAGGTTAGATAGCACATGTTGGAGCCTGTCTTGATAGAGTTCAACACTGAAGATATTGTTCATGTTTGGAAAATGTGTTATCTATAAGGTTAACTCAGATACAATGTCGACGGCCTGTGAGCATCATTAAAAAAAAAGAAAAAAGACATACTAAACAGAAGTAAACTAAACACAACATTGGAGGATCTGAAACCACTGACAGAACTCAGCTTGGAGGGCAATCTCAACGAAAACAGTAGGAGGTTCTGGCAGCGATTTGAGCTGTACCTCACAGCGTCAGGCAGTGATGAAAAAGACTCTCAGGTATAGTCTTCCATTTTTCTTCAAGTAGCAGGGGAAGAAGCCCTAGAAGTCAATAACACATTCACATTTGAAAGTGATGAGAAAAGGAAGAAATAATGGAAAAATTCGAACTCTACTGCAGCCCTAAGAAAAACATCAAATATAGATATTGATATTTTTACATGCACACAAGGCAGTGACAACATTAGTCAGTACGTTAGTGAGCTGAGAAAATGAGCTAAATCATGTGAATTTGGGGAGCTTGAAGAATCACTCATCCGAGATAGAATAATTTGCAGGATCGCAACTGACTGTCTGAGAGAAGTTGATCTTACGCTGGATCAAGCAATAAATATCTGCAGAGATGCAGAGACAACAAAATGCTAGATTAAACAGATGACAGAAGACAATGGGCCACACATGGTCAAGAAGTTAGATGCAGTTAAACAGAAACAGCCCTGGGAAAGAACAAACAGACAGCCTGAAGGTAAAAAGAAGAAAACTGCTATTAAAACATTTAAATGCAGCCAATGGGAACAGAGCAATTACCATATAGTTGTCCAGCCTATGGAAAGCAATGTAAGAACTGTGATAAACTAAATCACTTCACTAAGATGTGTTAATCGAAGAAAGAGCACACAATTGCAGATGATGACTTTGAAACTGAACTTTTTGTTGGTGCAGTAGCAACAAATTCCAAAGAAGATGAATGGAAGATTGATTTAAAAATTGCTAACATGCTGGTGAATTTCAAACTTGACACAGGTGCACAAGCAAATGTCATTCCTATAAGCCTGCATCATAAAATAAGCAAAGAAGAACAGCTAACTAAAACAAAAGTGAAGCTGTCTACTTATACAGATGAAAACATTGCTGTAGAAGGTAAGCACACACTTAAAGTGAACGACAAAAAACAGACTCAAGCACTTCCATTGATAGTGATAAAACTGATGCAAAACCCATTCTTGGAATCAAAGCTTGTGAAAATCTGAAGCTAATCAAGAGAATAATGACCGTCACCACTGATGATATCTAAAGCAAGTAGAAAGATGTGTTCCAGGTGATTGACTGCCTAAAAGGAGAGCACACCATCAAGGTTGATGAAAATGTGACACCAAAAATATACCCATCCAGGAAATTACCAGTAATGCTTAGAGATTGACTGAAAGCAGAGTCAGACAGAATGGAGAAACTTCACATCATCAAGAAAATGGAAAAACTGACAAAGTGGGTTAATTCGATTGTAATTGTAGAAAAATCAGATGGGAGTCTGTGAGTCTGTCTGGATCCCAGAGACCTGAAGCAGGTAGTACAAAGATAACATTACCAGCTGCCCACAGCAGAAGAGATCAAGTGTAAGCTAGCTGATGCTAAATACTATTCAGTCTTGGATGTGAGTTTGGGCTTCTGGCAGGTCAAGCTGGATGAATGCAGCTCTTATCTCTGTATCTTCAACACACCACACGGCGATACAAGTTTTTACGCTTACCTTTTGGTATTAATTCAGCTCCGGAGGTGTTTCATGGAACAGTGAAGCAGCTGTTTGAAGGGTTAGAGGGCGTGGGAAGCTATATCGATGATGTGCTGGTCTGGGGAGCCTCACGAGAAGAACACGACCACAGACTGAGGCAGGTGCTGGTCAGAGCTAGAGAAAGGAACCTCAAGTTGAAGAAGGAAAAGTGCAAAATAGGTCTCCATGAAATCAAGTACTTGCGACCTGTACTAACAAGTGAGGGACTGAAGCAGGACCAGAGTAAAATTGAAGCAGTCATGAACATGCCACCCCCAGAATGTAAGAAAGACTTGGAGAGGTTTTTGGGAATGGTGACCTATCTTAGTAAATTCATTCTGAACATGTCAGACCTGACAGCGTCTCTCAGAGAACTTCTACAAAATGATGCGGAATGGCACTGGGAACAAATTCACCAGGAAGCTTTAACCGGTCTGAAGAGACCACTGACCCAGGCACCAGTGCTAAAGTATTATGATGTCACTCAGCTGGTCAAGATCTCAGTGGATGCTTCAAAGACCAGCCTGGGAGCTGTCCTCTTGCAAAATGAGGTGCCATTGGCAAATGCTTCAAAGGCAATGACTGAAACACAGCAGCAGTATGCCCAAATAGAGAAAGAAATGCTAGCAATTGTGTTTGGCCTCGAACACTTCCACCAGTTGGTCCATGGCAAAGACATGGAGGTAGAGTTTGATCATAAACCTTTAGAAGCTAAACTTAAAAAGCCCCTAAACTGTGCACTGCCAAGAATCCAAAGATTACTAATGTGTCTTCAGAATTACCAGGTCAGAGTTAAAATACAAACAGGACAAGGAAATGTACATCACAGACATTCTGTCACATGCATATCTACCCATCAGGAGGAAGAGGATAAAGAACCAGGCTGACAAAGTACTTAAAACAAAAACAGTGCTCAGCAAAGGACTTAGTTTCATACCCTTACGCCCTCATCTCAATGAATTTTAGGCTCGGCACGATGCTGAACTCTTCTTCCACCACCTTCGTCTCCGGGCTCACTTCTTTGGGCAGGAGTCCTCACCCCGTTCAATGGATTCTTTTACCCACCTCCAATATTCTCCCCCCACCTGGACCCCTCCCTCTGGATTCTTACCTTCTCTTGATCTTTTCATTGAGAACTGTCGGCGTGACATTAGTCGTCGCAATTTCTCTGCTCCTCTCACCCATTCTAACCTGCCTCTCTCTGAACTTACTGCACTCCGTTCTCTCAGGTCCAACCCTAACATTGTCATCAAACCCGCTGACAAGGGTGGTGCTGTTGTTGTCAGGCACACTGACCTCTACCTCGCGGAGGCTGAGCGTCAACTCGCAGACACTTCCTCCTACCTCTCCCTGGACCATGACCCCACCACTGAACATCAAGCCATTGTTTCCAGGAGTGTCACTGACCTCATCTCCTCTGGAGATCTTCCTCCCATAGCTTCCAACCTGATAGTCGCCCAACCTCGGTCGGCCCGCTTCTACCTCCTAGCCAAAATCCACAAACAGGACTGTCCCGGCAGACCGATCCTGCCCCACGGAACTCATTTGTCGTTATCTTGACTCCCTTCTCTCTCCCCTTGTCCAATCCCTTCCCACCTACATTCGTGATTCCTCTGACACCCTACGTCACATCAACAATTTCCAGTTCCCTGGCCCCAACCGCCTTCTCTTCACCATGGACGTCCAATCCCTCTACACCTCCATCCCCACCAGGATGGTCTGAGGGCTCTCAGCTTCTTCCTCGAACAGAGGCCCGAACAATCCCCATCCACCACTACTCTCCTCTGTCTGGCTGAACTTGTTCTCACACTGAACAATTTCTCCTTAAACTCCTCTCACTTCCTCCAAGTAAAAGGTGTGGCTATGGGTACCTGCATGGCCCCAGCTATGCCTGTCTCTTTATGGGATATATGGAACATTCCTTGTTCCAGTCCTACTCCGGCCCCCTTCCACAACTCTTTCTCTGGTACATCGATGATTACTTCGGTGCTGCTTCGTGCTCTCGTCGGGACCTGGAAAAATTTATTAATTTTGCTTCCAATCTCCACCTCTCCATTTTCACATGGTTCATCTCTGACACTTCTCTTCCCTTCCTTGACCTCTCTGTCTCAATTTTGGTGTCCACCAATATCCATTACAAGCCCACCGACTCCCACAGCTACCTCGACTACAGCTCCTCACACCCCGCTTCCTGTAAGGACTCCATCCCATTCTCTCAGTTCCTTCGCCTCCGTCGCATCTGTTTTGATGATGCTACCTTCAAAAACAGTTCCTCTGACATGTCCTTAACCGAGGTTTTCCACCCACGGTAGTTGACAGGGCCCTCAACCATGTCCGGCCCATCTCTCGCGCATCCACCCTCAGGCCTTCTCCTCCCTCCCAGAAACATGATAGGGTACCCCTTGTCCTCACTTATCACCCCACCAGCCTCTGCATTCAAAGGATCATCCTCCACCATTTCCGCCAACTCCAGCATGATGCCACCACCAAACACATCTTCCCTTCACCCCCCCTGTCGGCATTCCGTAGGGATCGTTCCCTCCAGGACACCCTGGTCCACTCCTCCATCACCCCCTACTCCTCAACCCCCATCTAGGGTACCTCCCCATGCATTTGCAAAATATGCAACACCTGCCCCTTCACTTCCTCTCTCCTCACCGTCCAAGGCCCCAACTTAGTCTACTGCATTCGTTGCTCCCGATGTGGTCTCCTCTACATTGGAGAGACCAAACGCAGACTGGGCGACCGCTTTGCAGAACACCTGCGGTCTGTCCGCAAGAATGACCCAAACCTCCCTGTCGCTTTCCATTTTAACACTCCACCCTGCTCTCTTGCCCACATGTCTGTCCTTGGCTTGCTGCATTGTTCCAGTGAAGCTCAACACAAACTGGAGGGACAGCACCGCCAGAACAGGACTAGGCACTTTACAGCCTTCCGGACTGAATATTGAGTTCAACAACTTTAGATCTTGAACTCCCTCCTCCATCCCCACCCCCTTTCCATTTCTTCCTCCTCCCTTTTGTTTTTTCCAATAATTTATATAGATTTTTCTTTTCCTACCTATTTCCATTATTTTTAAATCTATACCTTTTATGCCTTTTTAGTCTTATTTCACCCCACCCCCACTACAGCTACCTGTACCTTGCGTGTCCTGCTATTCATTCTTAATTAGCACATTCTTTTAGATAATATCACCACCTTCAACACCTCTTTGTTCTTTTGTCTGTGACATCTTTTGGTTATCTGCTCTTATCACTGCTTGCTTGTCCCTACAACCACCATTCGCCCCCCCCCGCCACTTCTCCCCCCACCTTAAACCAGCTTATATTTCAACCTCTCCTATTTTTACTTAGTTCTGTTGAAGGGTCATGAGGACTCAAAACGTCAACTTTGTTCTTCTCCGCTGATGCTGCCAGACCTGCTGAGTTTTTCCGGGTATTTCTGTTTTTGTTTTGGATTTCCAGCATCTGCAGTTTTTTGTTTTTATGACAAAGAGCTTACCTGTGGCTGTAACCAAACTGGATAAGATCAGGGAAGTGACTAAGAACGACGCCACCCTGAGAAAACTGCAGCAGAATGTGCAAACTGGCTGGCCCACACATCAGAGCGGAGCCCCTTCTGCTGTACAAGAGAACTGGAACCTTCATGAGGGCTTCATGTAGCAGAAGGAATACTTTTCAAGGGAGAAAAGATCATAATTCCTGCAACACTGAGGAAAGAAATGCTGCAGCGCATACATGAAAGACACCTCGGCACAGAAACATGCAGGAGAAGAGCTCGAGATGTAATGTATCGGCTTGGAATGGAACACAAATCAGGGAAATGGTGAATGCGTGTTCAGTGTGCCAAAAGTACAGTAAATCACAACAAAAAGAACCACTTCAACCACACAATGTTCTGGAGAGGCCCTGGCAGAAAATTAGAGTGAACTTATTCACATTTGACAACAGTGAGTACCTACCAGCAGTAGATTATTACTCAAAGCTTTTTGAGTCATTGCTGCTGAGAAATAATAGTAAGAGCATCACTGTAATATATCACTTAAAATCAATTTTTGCTCGCCATGGCATATCAGAAGTGCTTATCTCAGATAATGGTCCACAATTCTCAGGCACTGAGTTTCACAAATTTTTACAGGACTGGAAATTTTGCCACACTATGTCCAGCCCCAAATATCCACAATCCAATGGAATGGTGGAATGTGTCCTGCAGACCTTGAAGAAGGCAAAGACGGATGGAAGAGACCCCTACCTGGTTCTGCTGGATTTCAGGAATACTCCATTAGAGAGCATTGGATCATCTCCAGCACAGCTCCTGATGGGGAGAAGACTAAGAACTAAGCTTCCAATTGCACCCCAACTGTTATTTCCACAGCCAGTGAGCTACAGCGTGCAGGACCTGCTCATACTGAGACATCAGTACTTTGATAGAGGCGCCCAACCTCTGCCTGCCCTGAACATGGGAGAGACAGTGAGGATTCAGCATGAAGGGATCTGGAATCCTGTTGTTGTCACAGGAATCACAGGAGAAGCAAGATCTTACATAATGTAGGATCCAAACGGACAACAGCACAGGAGAAACTGGAAACTCTTACGGAAAACAATTGAAATGCAACCCTGCTCTGAACCAGAAAGTATAGCTGAAGATCAAAAACCAGAATGCACCAGTGAAGCAACAGATAACCAGACAAAGCCTGAGAGTCCTGAAAACTATCCAAGGAGTGATAGTGACACAGAGCTGGAGAAGGCCCCTTGTCCTTTAAAATCACCTCGGTCACCATTCAGAACATCCAGTGGAAGAACTGTGAAAAACCACAGAGATACAGAGATGAGTAAAAGATAAAATGGGCTGATCAAAACAGAGTGAGAAAGAATAGAGACTTTGTGTTTGAATTGTATAAAAGTTATTTTTTTAAAAGGGAAATGTCATAATAATAGCTGATTGTGGTTGTGGACTCCAGTATTAGATACTATCCAGTATTCTGTTCTATATACAGGGTCACCTGACCTGGGGGTTGAAGGTCAGATAGCACACATTGGAGCCTGTCTTGATAGAGTTCAGACACTGCATCTGTGTGTTCATGTTTGGAAAATGTGTTAGCAATAAACTTAGCTCAGTCATAATATCGACAGCCTGTGTGCATCATTAAAAAAAGAAACAAGAAGAAACAAGACAGGCTGCTTTAGGTCTTTTCTTTGCAGGCTTCCTGCGCACAGGCAGCCTGATGGACAGTCCTTTAGGCGGGAAGTCTGCTTCACAAGACCAAAGCCTATGAGAGCAGGTCGATGTGCTTAGTGGAGGGACGAGAATGATCACTGAGGGGGCATGGTAGCGGAGGGAACATCCAGACTGTGCAAGTGGTGGTGGGGGAGTCCCATTATGCTTTCGGAGACCCTGAACACAACGGTGGGGAGGCGGGGGTTTGCGGTGAAGGGTTCAGATGGTGGTCTGAGGGCTCCTGATAGCAGGGGGCAGGTCCCATTGTGGTTGTGGGGGGGGGACGGGGGGTGTTGTGGGGGCGTGGTGCTCCCTGTCACGAGTAGGGAGGGTTTCCAATTGTGAGGGAGGATCCTAAGGTGGCTCCAAAAGTCCTGATCGCTGGGGAATTGATGTTCTAGTGGTGGGGGGGGGAAGCAGATAGGTCATTGGGGGAGGGATTCCTCCTGGTGGGCTTGTTGGATCTGGAAGAAACACCCCTGCTCCTTCTGGCTCATAAGCTATGTCTAAGGATGCTTAGTCCCTCAAGGATTCAGCCTCTCTCACCTTCTTGAAGCTGCCAAGTTTCCCAAAAAATGGGAAACACAGCCACCTGTGGCTAAAGCCAAAATGTCTGATAAAATGAAGACATACAGCCTCATTATAATATTTAAATATACACCTTGTTTCCCATGAGCAGTTTGATTGTCCATTGCTTGTCTCGCCTCCATTAAAACAGGATTTGGGTGAGTTTGGTTCTTATCGATACTTTTTGCATTTCACTGTAACTCCTGCTGTCGACAGGAACCAGTTGTTCATGCGCCCTCAGCCCACACCTCAAACAACAGCACATGCACACCTAATCCAGATACCTTTCTGGTCAGTGGCAGGAACATCAGTGTTCCACAAATACCGATTCCTGCACAGCCCAGCTGGCTCATTTGACAGATAATGGGACTCTTAATCCCAAAGTCGTTGTCTCGCAATTACTTTTGAATTTATTATTGTTTTTTTTTATTCAATTCAGTTTGCATCTCAAAACTTAATTTAAGTTGTCTGTCTAGCTGCAAATGATAAATTGCTTTATAAGACACCAGCTGCACTTAAAAACATCCCTCACTTTCTGCACTGATGCCGCATCTGCCTAGGTGCTCCCCTAGTGTTGCAGCACAAATAAACACAGCCTTTGCATTTTAACCTCTGTCCTGACCTCAACCCATACCCATCCATTTTTTGGAGTTAAAATTCAGGCCTTTTTTGTTTAAATAAATACTATTTTTACATAAAATGTTTGCGAATATCTAGGCTGCAAAATTTGGTTTTGTAGCACTGTTCATACAGGCGCTATGACAGCCTACACCTTGTAAAATCACATCTTGTAAAATTACCCCCAGCCACTTTCAGCATGGACCACACTGCAGCCGTGATTACAAAGGCACTAACGCGGGCATGTCATGCCTATGCTTGAAGGATGCAGAGTGATCATTACATCAAACAGCATCAAATGATCATTTGGCACACAGCCTGCCATCTCGGACCTGTAGAACCTGTTCACACCATCTCTTAAGCAATCTCAGCGGCATGAGGAACCAGTCAGCGACTAGCGCTAGTTAAAGGGATCATCTGGGACTTTCAGTTGAGGTGCTTTTAACCTTTTATTTGCTGTTGCAAAGTGAGTGGAACTAATGTGTTCAGTTTTGTTGGAGGAATTTGAAAGAGTTGTGGGAGTGAGAAGTGTTGGACTCTGTCAAGGAAGTCAGAGGAGTTTGAAGACGTGTCAGTAGAAAGCCTGCTTCATTCCTGAGGAATATAGTTGCAGTTCCTCTTGGATGATAGCGATACGGACCGCAGACATCAGAAAGGGGAAGACATGCACCGAGGGAGGAGGAGGAGAGATCTTAATATAACGCCCTGCCAAATAAGAGTATCCAAAGAGCACTTCTCTTATGTCCACCTCAGCCAGAAGCAGTGTCTGGGCTAAAGTTTCACCGCGGAAGTGGCCACTGAACTTTGCCACCTCTGACAGGATCTGCAGCCATAGAGCAGGTTGTACCTGGTGCTACCATCTAAAAATGTCCCTTGGTCCCCTGTGAAAATATAACTACTCTCCTTCATTTGCCCTCCAATGCTGCAGCAGAGAAGTTGGGAGCTGTCTCTCTGGCCAGTTCTCCATTGGCAGTCTTCTTTCCCAAAAAACTTTCTGACACAGTTTTTCCAGCTGCAGTAGCCTGAGTGCACCTCTCCTTTAAGGGAGGCAGACTGTCTTTAAGAAGTGCAGGCTAGCTGTGCATTGTATTAGCCATGCAGTTAGTCAGTAGTGTGTTTCACAGAGCTCCATGCTACAATCATGTTAATGAGCTGGTAGCACAAAGTTTGGATACCTCCTGTCTCAATAGGACCAGGCACAGGTTAATCACACATTGCGATCCCTGTGCCTGATATCGGGTCCGTAAAGTGCTCAATGCAGCACTCTGTTTCCTCACCACTGACTCCAAGCCTTCCCCTGTCCGCGTGTCAGGCTGAATCAGATTGTTCACAACCCAGATGTCCCATTCGACTCTGAGCTAGATTCTGGACCCTGTATGCTGTACAGTTACAGAGTTCCTTTTTCAATAGTCATTTGAGCAGCAAACAAGAGTTCTCTTGCCTTTTGAGTTGGGGTGCTAATGCCTAGGCAGTATTATCTTCCTCCACACATTTCCCTCAATGCTTTATCAGTCAGAGAAATTAAATTAGTCTGCTTTATTTGCACATGTAATCTGTCGCAAATTGAGACCACTATCTATCTGATTAGCATGAACTGTGGTTAACATATAAAATACCCACTGCCCTTTAGAAAATTGATAAGCCTGGGTTGGAAAGCAGTTGAAGTTTCTCTGGGAATTTATACAAAAGAAATCATATTGCAATTTAACTTTGGCAATTTTGAAATAAATTATACATTTCCCTCTCAGTCGCAATATGAAAATTCTGCCATCTCCCAAATGCTTTTCAAGCAGTGAATGAGCACTCAATCAGTATAGCAGTCCAGCTGTGAAATACTTAACATTCACTCCATCAGAGAAATGATCATTTAATGCCCAGTAACAGAGCAATGCAGCACATTTTGCTGGGGGCAGCCAGCATCCATGCATGCAAAGGAGGTCAGAAGCATAATTCACCTCCCTGGCCAGGGAAAGGTGGCTGTAGTTCAAAAGTAACCTGTTCTTTGGAATGTTTAGGTACAATATAAATGCAATTTATTTTTCTCCATAAAGAGATAAGATAGAATTGTTCTTAAATTGCATAGGTGCAGTAGTGGGCATGGAAATTGGCACTTTCCCGCTGGCTGCAATAGCAGGTTTTCAGCCATATCATCCACGCCCCGCCTCATAAATTACATAACCAGGTCAAATCCACCAGATCGCTGGTGGATGGCCTCCGGTTCGCCTGCCCCAATGTGACCTCACTGCTTCCTCACTCCAGGAGCCAAAGTGCGCACAGTTTTCAATGTTTGCAGCCCAGGACAACTCCATTGAAGAAATGGCCCCAAAACCTAAGAAGAGTGCTGGCACCAGGTTTAGTGATGCCTCAGTTGAGTACATGCTGGTTGCCGAGGAGGCCTGCTGCTATGTCCTCTACCCCCACTCTGGCAGCAGGAGGGGTAGAAACATCACCAATCTGGCTTGAGAGGTGGTGTCAGCGGTGGTCAGTGCAAACGCTGTCCAGAAGAGGTCGGCCATCCAGTGCAGAAGGAGGCTAAATGATCTCATCCGTTCTGCCAGGGTAAGTCAACTGCCTAATCACGCTCAACTCACACAATCACAAGGCCATCACACATCCACAGGGATCTCACTCACTGCCAGTTCCATGGACATCATCACTAACTCTCTCACACACACCCTTATATCTCCATATGGCCTCAACCCCTCTGCTGATCTCATCCTCATTCCATCCATGGCTCCACAAACTACCCATAAATGCCAGCCATCCTTCTTATCTGCCCTGCCATGCATATTGCTTACACCCTCTCCATTGGTCTTTATGCAGGACAAAATCGCGCACAATAAAAGAGAGAGGTCCCAGACCATGGGTGGTGGCCGGAACTCAAGGTTAACAGTGACTTTGAGAACAGAGCTGGCTAGAGACAACGCTGTCCATTCCCGTGGCGACTGTGAGGTCAGTGGCAAGCACCTACGTGAGGATCCTGCACTAGATCATCCGTCTGTCAGTGCTACTCTGAGCCCACTGATCTGTGTGTTACCATGACTGCCATGCAATAGTAATCTCCACTTTCTCTCCTAGGCACACCTACCACAAACCCGATGCCCCTAGGCAACCTGGACCCCGGCTCCAGCCCCAAGAGCACCTCGGATGAGGACCCTGAGGACAGTAGAAGACCCATCCCAGTGCTTGCCCAGACCCCCACCAGCGCAGTGACACACACCTTGTTGGGGCCTAGACCTAAAGCAGGTTCAGGATCACAATATGCTGAGCACAGCACACAATTTGGTCCACAGCAGGGACACCTGAGGTCGCTGGCACTCAGAGGACTGTTAGAGGCCATGATTCAGCTGAGTTCGAGTCAGATGATGAGCCTCTGGACTCAATCCTAAATTAGTCGCTGGAGCTGCAGCAACAAGCACAGAAACATCAGAAAGGGATGACAATGCACTTCTCAGGTTGCAAAGGACGATGGAGGAATCCGTTTGCCTTCAGTCCGAATTGATCGCAACGTCATGCCACTGGCAGGATGGCCACTTTGGTGCTGCAATGCTGCGTGGGCTGAACTCCTTTGTTGAAGCGATAGCTGGCCTCCAGCAGTGTCAACGTGAAAGGTGTGCAGGGTAGTTCGATCTCACTCCAGCTATCCCTTCTCCTCAAGGAGTCAGCCAGGGTCCCTTGGGCACCCATAGGGAGGAGGACCAGCAGCTGAACACCCCCGGGCCATCCACCCAATTGACTCCCGGAGTGTCCCACCAACACTACTCCCCTCTTCCTGTGACCCATCAGCTTCAGCTCCGCAGGCCGAGAAGGGCACACCTGCCCCACAGCAGGACACATGAAGCAGGCCGGGGCCCTCCAGGTCTTGACCCTCCAGAGGACACCCGCCAAGGTCATCACAGACAACAGGATGTAGCAGTCCTGCTAGCAGTGACTGCTTTGCAGAACATCTCCGGTCTGTCCGCAAGCATGACCCAGACCTCCCTGTCGCTTGCCATTTCAACACACCACCCTGCTCTCATGCCCACATATCCGTCCTTCGCCTGCTGCAATGTTCCAGTGAAGCCCAATGCAAACTGGAGGAACAGCACCTCATCTTCTGACTAGGCACTTTACAGCCTTCTGGACTGAACACTGAGTTCAACAACTTCAGATCATGAACTCTCTCCTCCATCCTCACCCCCTTTTTTTCTCCCCTTTCTTCTATTCATTTTTATTTTTTATCCACTTGTTTAATTTTTATTTTTATTTTCATTCATTTATCCCCAATTTTATTCCCTTTTTTATCCCATTTTCTACCCTTCTTTCCCCCACCACCACCCGTCCCCCCACCCCATCCCCTGCAGGGCCATCTGTTACTTGTTTCATGTTGTTCTTTCACACAGTGCTTATCCTTGTTCTATTATTATCACATTCTGCTTTCTCACCTTTATGCCGCCATTAGCACCTTTTTTAGTACTAACCACTACCCATAACATTCCCTTTGTCTTTTAGGTCATGACATCTTTGTTAATCCCTCCTTTGTCCCCACCTATCGCTGGCCTTCTATTCAGCTTCACCTGCCCCACCCCCCTTAAACAGTATAAATTTCATCACATTCCCACTTCTCTTCAGCTCTGAAGCAGGGTCATACGGACTTGAAATGTTAACTTTCTTTTTCTCTCTCCACAGATGCTGTCAGACCTACTGAGCTTTTCCAGAATTTTCTGTTTTTGTTTTAGATTTCCAGTATTCGCAGTATTTTGCTTTCATCTTAGAACGTAGCAATCAGCAGGCTGCCTTCACCTCTGCTGTAGATGTCGGGGAAGCACTAAGAAGTAGCGGTAGGGTTAGGAAAATTAAGAAGTATTAGGAGTACAAAGGTTGCACGGGTATTCACAACATGAATGTGCACAACTGTAAATAAAATACAACTCATTCCACATCTCCTCTTGTGTTTGCCTCCTTTTTATTAAGATCTGTGTTGCAGTCAATCAGGTGACTGCAATCATAGTCCCTCCCCCACTTATTGCGGATGCTGCTATCATGGGCATGTCCTATGCTTACATTTCACCACAGTGTCTGTCCGTTTTCAGATCAATTCCGACATCAGTGATGCCTGATCCGTAATGTTATCTGTGCTTATGGAAGGCACGTCGTTCACATGCAATGTAGGGTCATCTCATTTTCACTCTTGCCTGTGTGACATGGAGGCAGAGGTGTTCTCCCATGTCGTATGCATGATTGAAAGGTGAAGGTGTAGTGCAGAAGGACAGGAGTGTTAACGCATTGAAAAGGGTGATATGTCCTGGAATTCCAGGCACTCTGTCCTCTGCCAGGGCTTCCATGCTCGAAGGAACTCTGTGTTCTTGTCTGGTAGTTGGACTTGCGAATTTCTGACTGTACATCTAATAAGCTGAGCAATAAGCGTGAGCACCTTTCCAACTTAAGCGTACAAGACTCTGGCACTCTCAGCCAAACATGTGTCCTTGCGCTTGAACACACAGGCCTGAGCACCTCTAACTGTGTCCTTGTCTGTGTTGTGGCCACATAGCTCTTGGTTTAATGTACGGATGCAGCGCTGAGCATCCCCTCACCCGACCACTGGCCGCGGTCACAAACGTTAATTCCAAATGGTCACATGTGGTGAACCATGGATCCATTGAGCATGATCAGGAACCGCCAGTTATACCTTCACACAATCCTCTCCACGTCGTCTGCATCTGGGGGGGCGGTTGGGGGGGGCAGCACTGATAGGCCTGGGTCTTGAGGGTTTTGCTCCTCCCTTTGGTGAGCCAGCCTCCTCCATCACAATCTTCTTCTTTCATTTCCTGTCTGCAGTTATGCAGGCAGCAATGAATCCAGGCTCCATCTTTCTAGTGGTCTCCTCCCTGTAGTGTTGATGAGGGGTGGTGTTGTAGTGGTATTATTGTTGGACTAGTATTCCAGAGACCCAGGATCTGGGGACCCGGGTTTGAATCCCGCCACGGCAGATGGTGGAATTTGAATTCAATAAAAATCTGGAATTAAAGTCTAATGATGACCATGTGAAAACCCATCTGGTTCACTAGTGACCATCTCCAACAAAAGAGAATCCAACCATCATTGACATTACCATCACTGAATCCCCCACTATCAACATCCTGAGGGTTACCATTGACCAGAAACTAAACTGGACTAGCCATATAAATACTGTGGCAACAGGAACCCTGTGATGAGTAACTCATCTCCTGACTCCCCAACGCCTGTCCACCATCTACAAGGCACAAGTCAGGAGTGTGATGGAATACTCCCCACTTGCCTGGATGAGTGCAGCTCCCACAACACTCAAGAAGCTTGAAACCTTGACACCGTCCAGGACAAAGCAGCCTGCTTGATTGGCACCACATCCACAAACATTCACTCCCTCCACCACCGATGCACAGTAGCAGCAGTGTGTACCATCCACAAGATGTACTGCAGGAATTCACCAAAGCTACTTTAGACAGCACCTTCCAAACCCACGACCACTACCATCTAGAAGGACAAGGGCAGCAGATACATGGGAACACCACCCCTTAGAAATATATCACCGCTCCTTCATTGTCGCTGAGTCAAAATCCTGGAACTCCCTTCAAATAGCACTGTGCGTATACCTACACCACATGGACTGCAGCAATTCAAGAAGGTAGCTCATCACCACCTTCTCACAGGCAACTAGGGATGGGCAATAAATGCTGACCTGGCCAGCGAAGCCCACATCCCATGAATGAATAAAAAAAAAAGAAAAACATATAAGAGTCAGGACTCGTGTACAATTCTAACCTTTCTGTCATTGACTTATGAGCGATTGTGGGTTCACGGCCCTGGTTCCCATGTCACAGAAACTATCTGCAATATGGGGTGCATACCAATGTGCTCCCCCTCCCCCTAATCATGAGCGATTGCTTTGGGCCAGGCGCCTGGATGTGCTGGCACCCTCATACACAGCACTGTAATACTATAGTGTTTGGAATATACATGAGTGTCAGTTTTTAAACAGGCTATGCAATCGGGCAACACACTTCAAAAGCTCATCTAGGTACACAATTGAACTTAGCTTTATCATCGTTGTGGGGAATTGCCATGCTGTGAGAAAGGGGTTAAACCCAGGAGATCAATTAATGCCACTTTGTGCGATTAGTGCCGCATGAATGCGCATTGTTGCTTCACTTTGGTAATTCCCTGCAATGCCATTGAGAGGCTGCTAACATCTCTCAGCTGTGCCTGCCTGCTCATGTGGGAATGCACAGTTGAGTTGGGTGGCCCTCTAATGCCCCACCCAAGTGCAGTCAGCTGGCATCCAAGGTGATTGCAGAGCCACCAGCAGCAGGGTTTGTTCTCAATGTTCTTTTAATCTGCGCAATTGCTGCAGGTAGGGAGATGATGGTAGTGGACAGCTCTCACTGCCAAACCAGCTTAGACCATTCCTGTGCGAGTATGGAAACCCCCACCCCCCCAGCCTTTGGCGCCGAGGAAGTGAATGTTAAGATTACCCTCCCTCATAGACCTCTCAGTCCTGCCCCTGTATCCCTTGATCCCATTGTTCTTGTGATGCATATCTGTCAGAGGCTAAGTATCCTGTGATCCTCACCTCCTGACTCCCCAAAGCCTGTCCACCATCTACAGGGCATAAGTCAGCTGTGTGATGGAATACTCCCCAACAACACTCAAGAAGCTTGACACCATCCAGGACAAAACAGCTCCCTTGATTGGCATCACGTCCACAAACATCTGCTCCCTTCACCACCGATGAACAGTAGCAGCAGTGTGCACCATCTACAAGATGCACTGCAGGAACTCACCGGGACTCCTTAGGCAGCACCTTCCAAACCCACACCGCTACCATCTAGAAGGACAAGGGGAGCACATACATGGGAACACCACCGCCTGGAAGTTCCCCTCCAAGGAGGAGGGTGATTCCAGTGAGCAGGGTTATAATTACATGAACATCTATGGAAATGATGTTCTCAACATTCAGCAGTGGGAAACAGGACCCGCCATTGACGGCAGGAGTGGACGATTGCAAACTGGTTTTATGACAATGTAAAACTGATTTTTGTGATCTCGTGAGATTTTCCATTCTCGCCCATCATGACGCCTGCTGCAAATGGGAGCAGAAAATCCTGGCTATAGTGTGCAACATATGTAGAACCTTGTAATGAAAGCAAGTATGCCCAATTGGAATCTGTGAGTATCTTCACTGATAATTTACAGAAAATGACATAACCTTATCTGCTACATACATTAGCCTTTGCAAAATATGAATGGCTGACTTGACATTATAGGAATAAATTTTAAAGTTATTGGTGTAATACTCATATCTGAATTAATGGAAGAAAGTTGATTATGATCACTACACAGATTATAAGCTTCCCTGTGCTGAAGGTTTATATTTGTGTTGAACTAATAATTACATACTGTATCTGATTCAGCACAGAGGGCCAAGTCAGGTTGATAGTAAAAGCGAGGTGAGGTCTGGCAGTAAACACCAGCATCTATGGCCCAATCCTAAATCTGCGATTACCGTAAATGTTCATGGACCATCTCCTCAGCTAAGAAACGTGACCCTGCATTTCAATAGTTGAGCCCAGAAGAACATCCACACCCTGACTAGTAAACCCAAGTTCACAAACATTTGACCAATCATTTCAATTCCCATCAATTTTTAACACTTTCCACAGCTAAATAAGCTACATTATCTTTTGTATACTAGTTAAACATCTTGTCAGCTGCTTGATTGATGTGGGACACATTTTCCCACTAGTTCCAGTAAATGATTTGGGGTTCATGAAACTAAAGTAAAATTGGGAGCATCCACCACAGAGGTATAACATAAAGACATAATTTAACTGTTTCTGGTTAAGGGAAACAAATCCATAACTTGATAAACGAAAACAGTTTACTTTAATAAAAAAATCAGAAACAGAGTAACAGAAAAAGCAGGAGGAGTTCTGAGATTTCTACAGTAAATCAATGCACTCCCTGCTCTCACTGACTGGAAAGCATTTCTCCCGTCAACCACAATTTACTACGTTGCCTGTTACATTTCCATAATCAAATCCATTAATATTACATTTAAATTCAAAGTCTTTGCAAGAACCTCTAATTTCATGCTTTTATTAAATTACCTTTTCTAATGGTTTCCAATTCTGACTAGTCAAAACTCATACCACAAACTGATAACTGTGATACTACATATCCCCAAGTCATATTCCTAATTCCATTAGGAGTGATTTTCCTTTTTAAATGCAATATTGATCTTATTCAATATTGTACTCATCTAATATATACATTTGCCCATGTATAATTGTAGCTGTAAGTTAATTATGGAAATGCATTGTGTACATTTAGCAATTGGAAAAATTGTTTACTTTCGCTTTGGCTCAAATGTTGTCTGTAGAATATCTGTCTTTAACTGGAGCTGCATTTTACCCATATCATTCGGGCGTTATGGAAAGAGTCTGTATATTTTTAATGACTTTTGTCCACATGTATAATTTGTAACTTTAAAAATTAACGTAATTATGCTCAGGGCAGTTGAAACTGAAAATTATAAAATGGTTTCATGAAGTGTGTACAGAGAAAGCAATATGCAAAGTATTTTTCTAACTGACTATTATGAGAATAATGGATGACTTGGAGAGTAACCTTGCATGCATGATATGTGAAAGTCAAGTAAAAATAATTATTAAACATCAAGTCCCAAAAGATGTGTGAAAGCTTTGAGTGCACTCCTGTGCTTTCATATTTTTGTATAAGGTAAAAAGACTTTCAGTTTCACTGTTAACAATTGTTACCTTTATATGCAAAATTTTGTATGGCATAGATAGTCTTAGGCAACAAGCTTGTCTGGGAGTTCCAAAGGCATCATGTGCAGCACATGAAGCTTTGCTGTTGACAGTTTGAAGTAGTACAGAATATCGAGGTACAACAACAGGAGCTTTTGCTCATCTCCAAGTACAAATTACATTTGTAGTATTGTTATTATCCTAACATGACAGAGGATTATTGGCCTGCCCATATTTTGAGTGGTTTAGAGTATAGAGTAAAACATGGAGAGGAATTCAGATCATCACTGAACAGATTATTGTATCACTGTTTAAAGGGGAATTCTAAAATTTTGTTGTTACCTCCAGTAATTTTTTAACAGGTATCCAACTCCAAAGAATACATGAGGCTTGGGTAAATACTATTTTTTGGTTTCTAAAGGTGCTTTCCTCAATGTATGATATTATGTTTTTCTTTTAAATGTCGAAAATTAATTTTCAGAGTTTTTAGGGAATCACTGCATTTTATATTGACAGCATTTTATTATGTGATATATCCAAGATGAAATGATAATTCTTCACTGAAACTTGATTCTCTAATAAATATAGTTATAAAGCAAGAAAAATAATACTGACATTGTACATCCTCAACCCAATATCAAGAGTAAAGTTAAGAGGACCTATGGATTTCAGGATAGTTTGTTTATGAATTACAGAGGACAATTATTAGTAGTAATCATATGCTATACATAAAGATGGTGCTAGAATTACTTCATGTAACTCACCTCCTGATTCCCCGTAGCCTGTCCACAATCTACAAGGCACAAAACAGGAGAGTGATGGAATACTCTCCACTTGCCTGGATGAGTGCTACTCGACAACACCCAAGAAGCTCAACATCATCCAGGACAAAGCAGCCCGCTTGGTTGACACCCCATCAACAAACATTCACTCCCTCCACCAGCGACACACAGTGGCAACAGTGTGTACCATCTACAAGATGCACTATATGAACTCACCAAGGCTCCTTAGGCAGCACCGTCCAAATCCATGACTGCTACCATCTAGAAGGACAAGGGCAGCACACACATGGGACCACCACCACCTGGAAGTTCTCCTCCAAGTCACTCACCATCCTGACTTGGAAACATATCGCCGTTCCTTCACTGTCACTTGGTCAAAATCCTGGAACTCCCTTCCTAATAGCACTGTGGGTGTACCTAAGCCACATGGACTGCAGCTGTTCAAGAAGGCAGCTCACCTTCTCAAAGGAAATTAGGGATAGGCATTAGATGCTGGCCTCACCAGCAATGCCCACATACCATGAATGAATTTTAAAAAAATGTTGGACCATCCTAAATTTGAAAGAGAAAATGTACAGATAATCTTGCGGGGATATCTGACCAAAGGTATCAACTTGGCTCAATTCATCCAAGTGTTATGATCCTGGTGATGTTACTATTGAACAAGTCTGATCCCAGGGTGCAACTTGACTTGAGAGATCCTAACTTTTATTTTTTTGTTTAGATATGTGGAGAATGGCTACTGAACAGAGTCACAGGAGTCGGCTGAAGAGCTTTTAACAAAAGAATAAAACATTTATTAAACCAGAAAAGATGAACAACATTATAATACTCCTTCACCCACAACTATACCTTCACAGATATGTACAGATTTGTAAGGATAACACAAGTTAATGAAAGTTATCTTATAATCTAAGTTCACAGTAAGTACACAGTTCATGTAAACCAATAGATGACCTGTGGTCAGACACATCACATTCTGAAACCAAGTGACAGATGGGACTCCAAACAGATGCTATGGATCTCTCATCAACTCCCCCCAGACACTTGTCACACCGTGAGCCAATGGTCTCACTGAACACCTTCTTTCACATGAGAGTTTCCAATCTCCACTCTTGAAGAATTTGCTTTAGAATCTTCTCCCAAACCAACGCTTTCTCCCAGACAGCTTCCACAAGGGTCCACTCCCAGGATTTCAAACTCTCCTTCTGATATTCCTCTCCCCTGGGTCGCCACATGCATTCAAGCTTTCTTCCATGCATCCTCTCTCACTGACTCAGTTGTGTCAACAGAACACCACTGTTTCACATGTTCAAAGTAAAGAATTACAGACCTTCAGCTGTCTCTTTTGACCTTTTGGCTTTTCACAAGCCTATTTGCTTTAAATCTGCATCCTGCAGCTTTCATCTCTTTAAGCTTGAAGT